>NC_090302.1:2167500-2392500 GCF_039906515.1 Pseudorca crassidens | reverse complement strand
ACCCCTGCCCCCAACGCCGGCCCGGCCTCGGCGCCCGGTACGGTGGGATTTGGAGGAGAGCCGGCCACGGAGGTCCCGTTCAGCAGGGACCCGACTCCACCACTTCTGCTGAGCGCCACCCATGCCCAGCTTGGTGCCTCTGCAGTGATGGGGAGCCCACTCCGCGTCGGGGCCTTTCATGCCAGTCCCGGACAGGCTCGTCTAAAGGAGAGCGCTTCCTTTCAGCAGAGCCCAAATCTGTCTTTCTCACTTCCTTTCTTCTTTCGTCCTACTTTGCGCCTCGGGCCACCCAGGGCAGGTCTGCCCATACCCTGCCTGGCCACTCTGTGGGCATGGAGAGATGGTGCTGTGACCTCCCTGGGGACCATCTTTCACCCAGGGCCAGGCTCAGGCCCCTCGCCACAGAGGCTGCTTCGTCCTGGAGGGATCTCAAGCGACGTCACCTCCCCGGGCAGCGATGTGTCCGGGAGGAACAGGAGACGCTCCCAGTCACGTGGTCTGTGACAATCCCGGCGTGCGTGGGGATGACATCGGGGCTCCCGATTCAGAAGAGGACCCTGCCCTTGGGGAGCAGGCTCTCAAGGCCGGCTCCTCCCGCACCCATCCCAGCACTCAGCCCTGTCCTCTCCCGAGACCAGCAGCAGCAGTGCTGGCCGTGGCGCCCGCTAGGTCAGCTTTGGCCACGACAACTTACTTCTCGTTTCGTGTCTAGCCCTGTAACCACGCTTGGAAAGGCGGACATCCCGTTTTACAGGTAGAAAGTTGAGTCGTGGAGAGATTAAGCAATTTGCCAAGGGCATGGGGTGTGGTGGACCAAATAGCGCATCCCAAGCGTTCACCACATACCCCACAAAGCCCACCTCGCGCCCTCCAGAATATCAGGGGGCCAAACTCAGCCTGTCCCGTGCCCTGCTGGGGGAGGAGGGGCATGTAAAAGGAGGGGGCCCCAGATTCCAGCCCAAGACGGAGAGCCTGTGGTCCTTTCAGAGCCCTGCGGGGCCCCCTCCCCAGGTCCTCCCTCGGGCCCTCCTCCTGAGATGCCAACCAGGGCTGCAGGAGGTGTGACCACGCCCAGACCACCGGTTGCCCGGGCTCCAGTCGGTGGCTTGCTAATTCTTCCACACTGGCCAGAGCACGCAGGGGACATCCAGAGCTCTGGCCAGCTGGGGTGGGAGTGCAAGGGCAGGGTCGGGGGATCATACATTTTGAGTGGCAGTAACTCGTCTTGCCCAAACCCACACACGAAGTCGCAGGTATACATAAGGCGGCACCCGGGGTCTCCCTACATTTGCCACAGGTCCCGGACCTGGGTCTGGCATCTGACCTTGCAGCAGTCCCCAGGGGGAGGGGACCAGAGCTGGCGGCAGATGGAGCCCCAGGCCCTGGGCTGTAAGCCAGAAGCTTGCTGTGGTGGCACCCAGCCACGTGAGCAGACATAGGTTCAGACACTTACTAACTCCACGTGTCTATCTGCCCAGGCAGCCCCGGGGGTCTCCGTTCCCCTCCTGCTTCCTCCCTGGACGAGGTCCTAGAATCCCAACAGTTCCCTCTGCCACAGACCACGTGGGTCTCTTTCCCGCTCCTGCATTTGCTGTAAGCAAAAGTACAATCCTGACCACCTGAGATTTCTTACTTTTTAACCAGGATGTTTGTTCTAACAAGGTGTGATATGAAGAATGACGAGGGAGCCTTTGGGGGGCTGCATAACCCCCCAGCGGCTGGGCCTTACCATGGTCCAGCACATCGTAAGCACAAGGACATCCAAACTCCCACCTCATCGCACTGCCTCGTGGGTCAGGAAACTGCTAGATAAGCTCCCTGTGGGCAACTGGGGGCTACAAGCAGGTGCATGGGCCCCGAAGCCCGGACTCGCACCCACCGGCGAGGTGGGCTCAGCAGGTGCCGCCCTTCGGCACCCGTCACGGGTACCTGTGGTGCAGGTGGAGCTGCAGGGCTCGTGGGACGAGAGCTTCCACCGGTACATGTCCGCGGGACTCACGCCGTGCTTGCGCGTCTTGGGCCTGGTCCTGAAAGCAGGTGAAGCAGAGAAGGGGGTGAGTTTCACGGGAGGATATGTTCGTGGACCTGTCCTGAGCTCCAGGCAGAATCGCCACCTGTCGGGGTCCCAGTGCCCACCGTCTAGAACAGAGACAAGGGAAGCGGCGCCCACGGGGCGGCGGGTTGTAGGAAGGAACGGACGTTGGCATTTTCCATCTTAATGACTGTCTGAGCTCACTGGCCTGCAGCCGTCAGAGCACCTTCGGGGGCTGGGGGGTGAGGAATCTGGGGCTCCCCAACATCGCAGTTGCTCCTTCCACACACACAGCCTGCTCGCTCTCACCTTCTAGCAGGGTCGTGCAGATTCCTCCTGCCCTGTCCCCGGGAAGGGACCGGAGGAGCACCTGGTGTGCTGCGAAGGTGCAAGAATTCTCTCCCACGGCCTCCCTCAGCTGGGATTCTGACTGAATGGGGCACACTAGCCATTGGGGCTCCGACGATCAAAATAGAAAAGCTCAGCTGCAGACGGGGGAGTGGCCGCGTCCCCTCCAGACGCCTCTGCCCAGGTCTGCAAGGGCTGCTGTGCCAGGGAACGCCGGGCTGGGTCCCCGCCAGCGACGGGCTAGGATTCTTGGCCGGAACTCAGACGGCCCAGCCAACTATTGTTAGGACTGTTTGCTTCTTTGAACCAGTCGGTGTGCTGGGGCCCAACCTCCGTATCCAACGTGCAGGCTCGTTTTGGACTCGGCAGGGGCAGAGGGAGGTGGCGGCAGCTCCCAGAGCCCGGGCATCTGCTCTGAGATGCAGACGGCTGAGTCTGAACGCGGCCCCTGGAGCCCTGCCACCCCCAGAGCCGGCAAAGGGGACGCGGTCCCATGGCCCGGGGGACGGCACGTCCCTGAGACCCCACCGCCCGGCTCCACTTCCCTTCCTGCCCAGAGGGGCTGACTGAAGACCGCCCTAAGCTCAGACCCTCTCACAGAGCACGCTCGCAGGTCCTTTCCCTGGGGCTTTCTGTCACCCGGAGGTCAGGCTTAGATGAGGGTTGGTTGCAGGGCATCCATTCTAAAAGGCCTTCCAGTCAATTCTGTGATAGAGACATTGGTTTGGATTCAACTGGGAGTTTACCGTTTGTCTTCCAACTTCTGGAATTTCACAAGTGGATGAGAACGGCTCTTACACTTTACTTTTGCATAAATGTTGCCCTGAAGACACATCGTGCTCTGAGAACCAGGAAATGGTCTACCCACGGACCTCAAGTAACGAATTTACTGATGGGGCTCCGTTAACCAAGGAAGGAGGGAGAGGGAGGAGAGGGAGGGGAAAGCCGAGGGCAGCCGGCCACAGGCGGGCGGCTGGGACCCCTCACCTGGTGGCGTCCCCACCGGGAACCTGCCCCAGCCTTTCCACACATACTGGGGAAGGGGAAGGTCCTGCCTCTTTCCTCCTCAAAAGTGAGCGGGAACTTTAAGATGGGGCGCTCCACCCACCCAAGACCCAAGCATCTCAGAACACGGGACCTGTGGAACCTCCCCGGGGAGGAAGAGCCTGATTCTGAAATGTGCTGATTGGGTCCCCCACCCTCCTTTCCACAGCTTTAAATTCTCCCCAAGAACAAAAGGGGATGAAAAGATCCAGCCCCTGCCCGGCCACCCCACCCATGGAGAAGCCATCTTCGTCTAATTACACCTTCTGGGCCAGCAGGCAGCGTGACTCATTCTGGAGAGACAGCAAGCGGTTCAAAATAACCCTTCGGGTTTTAAGCACCAAAGGTATTTTTTGGGGGGGCTGCCCACATGGCACTGCTCGTGGGAGCACCGCATGGGCGCCTGTCCCGCCTCTCGAAACGTGTATTTGCACAACAGTGCAACGCCTGAAAGACTCTGTTCTCGGAAGTGGGGCCCTGGGGAGAAAAACACCCAGGAAATCGCTGAAACCACCAACCCTCCACCCGCCTCCATCTGGAAGGAAGGTAGTACCCTCTGACCCGAAAGGCTCGGACCACCCCAGCCCTGCGATGCCTCGGATCCCGCGTCTGGACCCTTTCCCCAGGACCGCCACGCGTGTTTATAAACGGCTCATAAAGTGCTTTGCTTCCCCGCCACCCCCGCCACCCCCGATCCAGGCTGAGACGGGGACCCTGTGTCTCTGTGTCTCGGACGCTTGTTCCCAACGCCAGCGTCTGGTGTCGGGGCGTCCCTTGATTGTTCGGGGCTGTTCTGAGAAGATGAAAATAACCTTTCCTTTCTGGGCTGCCCCTTTGATTTCGCCCTCTCTGAGCAGACGCGACTTCCTGTGTTTGGACAACTCGCTGCGACAGGGCTATTCTGCCCTGGCGGCTCCCCCACCCCCCTCCACCCCGCCACCTCCCTCAGCCCTTTATCTCCAAAGACCATCTTTGGCCTCTGGTCCACGGTGCACTTTGAAGCAGCTGGTGGGGGAGCCGCCCATCTCCCCACGTCAGGACTTCCTGAGTAATGACCATCACTGTACTGGTTCCTGCATCCCACGCGGCACTGGAAACCCAATCATTCCCCTTAGGGCCCAGGGGTGGGGTGGGAGTCAACTGGGATAGGGCAGGAGACATTCTTTATAATGTGACCTAAGGACCCAAAATCTTGTGCCATGACCTGGCTTAAGAATCCTTGAGTGCCCGACCGGCGGGCCCTGAAGCATTGTCTGACAAGCCCCTCGCTCAGGGATGGGGAACTGAGGACCAGAGAGGGTCACCGATGGGTCCAGGTCCCATGGGGACGGGGCGGGGAGGGGAGAGGGTTGGGATGGAGACCCACTGGCACTTTCCAGGCCTGAAGCCAAATTAAACAGCAGCCTGTGTGCCCCCCGGTAAGCCCGTTCACGGAGGGACCCTGACCGGGAGATGGGCGGCCTTCCTCGCACGGGGTCGTGGTCCCAGAAGGGCCCCTCCCCCACCCCGAGGCTCAGTGTGTTCACGATCTTTCCCGTTTGCTGGGTCCTCACTAGGTGCCTTCAGCGCTTCAGTACCAGATGGAACTCAATCCTCTGGCCAGCCCTGGGGGTGAGAAGAGCCCTGAGTAGCTGGCCCCAGATCACAACAGCAAGTACCGGCTGATTCTGAACGCCCCCCTCAGACTCAGAGCCTGTCTCGCCCTTCCGGCCGCTGGATGCCACACACCCCCAAGGCCCACTCCCTGCATTCTGAAGCCGGGCCAGGCAAGCAGATGGCCTAGATGGACCCTATGGGAAGAAGGGCAGCCGCAGAAGGCTCCAGACCTCCCACTCTGGCCACATTTGCAAAGAATTCCACCCAGAGCCTCAGGATTGCCCCGGATGTGCCCTGGGTATCTCATGGGGCCTCGGAAAACAGCTTGA
Organism: Pseudorca crassidens; assembly: GCF_039906515.1. Lineage (NCBI taxonomy): Eukaryota > Metazoa > Chordata > Mammalia > Artiodactyla > Delphinidae > Pseudorca > Pseudorca crassidens. The sequence continues at coordinate 2,387,151 of NC_090302.1, read as the reverse complement.
GAAAAGAGGGGGGCACCTCCTGGGGGCTCAGGGGCCCAGCTTCCCTGCTCTCATCCCCGGGGAAGGGTGAGAGAGTCGTCTCCACTCACCTCACCGCAAGAGTGAACCCCAAATCTTCCATCAAACTCAATTCCCCAAGGACGCCCGCCTCTGCATCCTCAGCCCTGGCTAGGGTTCCACTGGCTTGGTGTCTAAGGCCAAGGGGTTTGTGTGGGTCCTCAGAAAACAAGATAAACTAAAACCCAGTGCACTTGGACTTCCCTGGTGACGCAGTGGTTAAGAATCCGCCTGCCAGTTCAGGGGACACGGGTTCGATCCCTGGTCCAGGAAGACCCCACATGCCACAGGGGAACTAAGCCCGAGCCTGTGCTCTAGAGTCCGCCAGCCACAACTACTGAGCCCGCGTGCCACAACTACTGAAGCCCGCGCGCCTAGAGCCCATGCTCCGCAACAAAAGAAGCCACCGCAGTGAGAAGCCTGTGCACCGCACGAAGAGTAGCCCCCGCTCGCCGCAGCTAGAGAAAGTCCGTGTGCAGCAACGAAGACCCAACACAGCCAAAAATTTTTAAATTAATTAATTAATTAATTAAAAAAAAAAAACAGTGGGCTTGTTCCTGCCTCCAGTCCCCGCTCGCCACCAGGGGTGCTGAGCCTGGCTCGGTCTGTTTAAACCAGCCTCGCTGCCCTGCTAGCCTGGAGAACAGGGGAGTCATCATCGGCCCAGGGAATTGTCCTCTAGTAGGGATAGTGGAGGCCTGGAGCCACCATGATCCCAGCTGACCCCAACCCGGGGAGGCTCCTGGCCTCAGACTCCTCCAGGGCCAGCCACGACTCAGGTGTCCCCAAGTGTGACTGTCCAGGCCTCCCCAGCGTGTCCTTCGCTCTGGACTCTCTCCCACAGCCCGTCCCAGGGCAGCTCCAGCCCCACAGAAGAAGGCCTTGTTCCTAGTGCCTGACTCGGGGCCTGGTCCCTGGCTGGGGACCCCACTGAACCGTCCCCCAGTCTCCTCCCTGGCCAGCGGGGAAGGTTGTCCTGAGCCACCCCACCTTCGGGGAACATTATGGTCTCCCGCGAGAGCTGTCCCACCTTATGCACAGCGACCGCATGTGCAATGAGCATCCAGACCGAGAACCCAAGGACCCCAAGCCTCCAGTCTCTGAGCCCTAAGGACGTCACTTACCTCCTCTCTGAGCCCAATACCCCTCCCTAAAGCTAAGGCTGTTTGTGATGAGAACATGTCTCTGTGCACACGGAACACTTAGCCCCAAGTGCTCAGAACCGTTCACCTCCTCCCCCTCTGCCCCCCAGTTCCTGGAATCACATCACACGTGGGCACTCGGAACCAGCCTTAGCCCGTGGACCTAACTTGTGGAAAAGATGCTAAAACCCAGGCCTCTGACCCCCTGCTCAGATCCGCGGGGTGAGGCGGGGGGGGAACCCTGGGCGGGGGTGGCTCTCTCCCACCTACCTCCGTCCCGGCCCTCACTCAGCAGCCCCCAGAGAGGACTGGGGAGTTGCCTCCTACCTGGCTTTCTGCGTCCTGTTCCCAGCCAAGGCAGGGAGGCTGGCACTGGCGTTGGGGAACGGGGCCTCGGAGGAGGTGTTGGCCACTCTGTCAGTGCTCAGCTCCAGGTAGGACCCATTGAGCAGGTAAGCACCGGCTCCCTCGTTCTCCTCGTACTCGACGTAGAGGCTGTCGGCCGGGGAGCCCCTCGGGGCGCCCTGTGCAAAGATGCTGTTGCTGGTCTCATTGAGGGGGACCTCCCTGGAGTCGGAGTCCGTGTCCAGGAGCTGGTCGGAGATGGCGTTGGCCGAGAGGAGCTCCTGGGAGGTAAAACGGGCGCCGGTCTCTTGGTCATCCTGGTGTCCCGCACGAGCCGTCCCGGTGGCGTTGCCGTCTACAGGGGAGATGGGTGGCTCAACCTCCGGTGCCCCCTCGTGGCGGGGCAAGGGCTGCCCTGGGCAGGGGCGGAGCAGGGGGGCTGCAGCAAAGACCTGAACCGGGAAGCGTCCAGAGGCAGGTTTCTGCCCGATGAGCGGACACAGATCGCCCGGCGGAGGCTCGCAAGCCGGCCTGGACAACCTCCTGTTGGGGAGCCTGCTTGACCCCTGCCGTGGGTTGGATAGGGTTTCCCCAAAATCCACATCTGCCCCGAACCTCAGAATGTGAGCTTATGTGGAAATAAGACCTTCACAGACATACAGATCTCCAGGTGAGATCGTCACGGACCCTATAACTGCAACGCCTGCTGTCCTTTTAAGAGGAGAACACGCAGAGACACACGGACGCAGAGGAGAAGCCGTGTGAAGACAGAGCAGAGTCTGCAGCGATGCGGCCACAAGCCAAGGGACGCCTGCGCCGCCGGGAGCTGGAAGCGGCAGGAAGGACCCTCCCCTGGAGCCTCCAGAGGGAGCACAGCCCTGCCGACACCTTGACTTTATTCCATAGACTTCTGGCCTCCAGAACGGGGAGAGAATACGTTTCTGAGGTTTTAAGCCGCCCGGTTGGTGGGAGTTTGCTGCAGGAGCCCCAGGGAACGAACACCGCCTCTAAAGTGTTTCCTACTTGAAGACTCTCAGGGTCTTGGAAACTTGCCCCCAAGTCAGTGAGGGGAGTCTCCTCAAGTCTGCTCTACCTCCACCCCTCAGCAGGGCTGATGGTCCAGCCCAGCCCCGACGTGTCACTCCACGGCCCTCAGGAGTACAGCCAAGCTGGCAGCGGGGGTCAGGGACTGTGACCCACCGCTGCGTCTTCAGCTGCACCTCCTGCGGCTTCCCCTGGAGCCTGTCCCGCCAGGCTGGCCCTCGCTGGGCCCCTCACCCCCGCCCCTCTCCCATGCCCTCCCCTGGCTAACCTTGCTCTGGAGCCCTCAGGTCAGGGGTCACCCTCTCCAAGAACTCGAGGTCCTCCCTGTGCCCCTCAGCTGCCCGTCATTCCCTCCCAGAGTTCTGGTCACACCTCGCGCGCTATGCTGTCTGTCTGTCTCCACTGAATGAGTGAGAGCACGGGCTACGGGGCCGGACCATCCTGGATTTGCCCCCAGCTCCTCCGTGGTGGACTGTGTGACACAGGCAAGACCCCTCCCTCTAAGCCTCAGTCTCCCCACCTGTCAAATGGGGATAACCATACCCACCTGGAGGAAGGTATGTGCAGAGGATGTCTGCTAAGGGCCGGCCCTGGGCCTGCCCGGTCAGCCTGCATGGAACCGGCCCCTCTGTCACCCTCTTCTGCAGGTGCCGGGTTCTGAAGACCCTTCACCCGAGGCCCCTCTCCCTGGGAAGCCCCGCCCCACCCCGCCCCTCCTCCTGGTTACCTCGGAAGCCCTTGCCCCTGGGGGGCCCCTCGCAGGCCCTGCCGCTGGCCTGCGCGCACACCTCGTTGGTCTCCTGGCCTTTGCTCAGACCCAGCTCGATCCCCGGGCCCCGGTGGCCGAACAGTCGGTTGTCCAGGCCCAGCTGCTCCGAGGAGGCCTGGCCGTAGAGGGAGCCGTTGTGCTGAAGGAAGCCCACCAGCCCAGCCCCGTCCAGCTCCTGGCTCTCCGTGCTGTCTGCGGTGGGCTCTGAGAAGCTGTAGTAGACGGGCTGGATGTGGTGGGCGTGCGGCGGCTGCAGCAGCGTGTACTCGAAGGTGATGGAAGGGCTTTTGCCGTTCTGGTTCCACACCTGGGGGAGGAGAAGAGGTGGGATTCCAAGCCCCCCCTCACCCCAGCCCCTTCCCCACCAGCCTGGAGCGGCTGCTGCGGCCCGCGGCCCACAAGCCCCTTGAGGACGGAAGACTCCTGTCCCTGAGCTGCAGAAGGCTTTCCTGCGGCGGCCTGCAGCCGAGTCCTTCCCAGGGACTCACCCTTGACCGAAGAACGCTGCCACGCCCACCCAAGGCTATGGGTGGCCCCAGGGGCAGTCCGTGTCCAAAGACAGGCGAAGGCGGCCAGGGAAGGGGCAGAGGGAGCCGTCCGCCCCAGGCACAGGGAGTGAAGTGTGCGCGGGGTGCAGACAATGTTTTAAAGGCAATAAAACCAATTAAAACCCAACCTGCATGTTACTATCACCACGTGCCAGAAACCCCAAGTTATAAGAGTGCACCGTCCCCACCACCTTCCCCCCGGAGCCCCCCACTGCCAGCCGAGCGCAAGTACCAGGGCCCAAGCCCCTGAGGACCGTCCCAGCATCAGAGCTGACTGGGGGATGGGCTGAGGTTTCTGTCGAGACTGCGTCGCCCCCCAGCTTTCCCCCCTGACTGTCCTGCTCCCCCGACTGAGTGCTCGCGGGTCTTCGAGGGACGCCGCCTAAGTCAGCCGGTGTCAGAAGCCCCAGGAAGCAGCTCTCAAATAGGAGTTTGGAGCGGGATCCCCTGCCAGCAGGGGTGACGCGAGCCCTCCCTGGCGGTGCAAGGAGCCCTGAGATCCCCCCAGGTGTCAGGCTGGAATGAGACATCAGAGGAAGAAAACGTGCTTTGGGCGCCATGTCTCAAGTGTTGGGAGTTGGCTGGGCTAGGGGTGTACCTTGAGAAAGGAGAAAGGTCTTCGGAATGTGGCGCTTTGGAGATAGACAATGAAAGGCTAGGGTGACATCACCACCAAACCTCCAACCTAAGGCCAAGCCAGAGTGTTACCTCCTAGGTGTTACACAGAGACTCACGTGTCCTCCAGCAGGGCCAGAAAAGGTGGAAGAACGTCAGAGAGCCGGGGCGTGTTGGCTTCTCCACCTCGCCAAGAGCCCGACCGGGAGGAGACTTGGGGCGTGGGGGTCTGAGTCAATCTGCTTAAAAATTTTGAAATCTCAGACTCCCCTGAATCTTTGAGCCTAAAAAGTGGCCATTCCTTGCTGTTAAGGCCAGCACCTGGCCCTCTCCTGAAGATCGTACGGAGACCTCTGCCTCCCTGAGGGCCTTGCCCACCTCCTCCCAGGGCCACCTGGCTGATGGCTCACGTTAAGCGCCCTCTTCACCTACTCAGGGGAGCCCTGGGGCTGCTCGGGGGAGACGGGGCCATCGGCAACGACCCTGCAGAACCAGCCGCGGCAGACGGCAGAAGCTGAGCCTGATGGGGGGAGTCTCTCCTGTGGGAGCCCCGGCTCAGGATGGAGGAGGGACCACGCTCGCAAGCACCCCGGGAAGGTGAGGCCAACACACTAAGGGGAGGACCCGTGCTGACACCACCACGGCAGACGACGGAAGAGGGAGGAAAAGGCTGGAAAAGCCGCCAGGTGACTATTTTCTGCAGGATCCCCTGGAGGACGTTCCGGCCGCCACAGTGAAAGGAAGCGTGATGGTGAAGGGTCACCCACGTCACTCAGAGGGACACCTAGAGGGATGGTGTTGGGTGTCCTCCTAGGCCAGGGCCGGTGGCAGGAGATGCCAGTACAGAGCTGAACTGTCCATGGTAATCGGACAAGGGGGCTCAAGTACTGTAACGAGCAATGAGGTTGACACGGTAGCCAGGGAGCTTGAGCCGCCTTTGGGCACGGCTGACAGAACAAAGGACTCCTAGGGGACAAACGCATAGGCCCAGCAAAGGTTCTTCTCAACCTGTATGATCAGAAGAAATCGCGGGTGGATGACCGCAAAGCAGACGACAGCTGCCACATAAACGTCACAGTCGCTGCCCGGTTTCCTGGACCATGTTTTAGACCCAGAATCTGCTGGAGGATGGAATAGCCAGGTCCCCGGGAAGAATGATCCCCAACTGGTTGATATGATCATGATTACCCCAGTTCTCCCACCAAAGAGCCCACAGCTATTTACTTGGTGAGCTGCTCAGTGGAGAAACGGGTAGACATTGTGGGACCAGGGTTCAAGGTGTCATTGTTAACCAGGGACCCAAAGCATCATTACTGTCCCCGTTACGGTGAGAGCACGTGGATGACAAGTAATGGCCCAAACAAGGCCCAGGTCTGGTTGACAGTCTATCCGCTGGATCTAAGGCTCACCCAGCCCCCAAACGCATAACTGGGAGTCAGCAGAACTCTCCTGTTGGCTGCTTGACCTGGGCGGGGAGTAAATCAGAAACCATATTGCATCCTGGGGGGGAAACACAGAGATCAGTGCCGCGCAAAGACCTAAAGGATGCAGGGGTGCTGACCCCATCATAGCCCCCATTTCATTCAACAGTTTGGCCCCTACAAAAGCAAGACAGATCCAGGAGGGTGACAGTGGATTCCTGCAAACTCAACCGAGCCGTAGCCCCAGCTGCAGCTTTGGGACAGATGTGGCATCCTTCCTAGAGCAGATTAACATGCCCTCAAGTTGACCATCTGGCAAATTCTTTTCTACCCCCATCAGGAAGGAGAAGCAGAAGCGCTCTGTTTCACACATTTAGCGCTCTGACCCAGAGCTATGGTTGACTCTCCCGCTTCCCGTCGTAACACGGCACAAACGGGTCTGGACTGTCCTACAGAACATGACGTTGGTCCACTACATTGACGACATCATGTTTATCAGACCTGATGAGCAGGAAGGGGCACTGGAGGCCTTGGTATAACATACGTATTCCAGAGGATCGGAGATTAACTCCTGTGAAGACTGGCCCCACATCAGTGACAATCTCAGGGTCCAATAGTCTAGGGCAGCACAAGACATCTCCTTGAAAATAAAGGGAAACATCGTATCTCATGCCCCCAATCGTGAAGAATTTAGGACACAACATTTCCGCATCAGGGAATATTGGTCCAATCCATATACTGGAATCGCCTTGAGTGGGGTCCTGAGGAGAAAGGGCTCTGCAGGAGGCCCAGGCTGTGATGCAAGCAGCCCACCACCTGGGCTGTAATACCCAGCAGCCCCTGCAGTAGTAAAGGTGTCTGTGGTGGGGAAAGAAGGACTGTGGAGTTTCTGGCAAACTTTGCTAAGAAAATGATAACGTAGACCCCTAGTGTTCTAGAGGAAGGCCATATCACCTAAAATAGATAGACGTTATTTGAAAAAACCTCCTGGTGTGCTATCAGACCCTACTAGAGATGACCCTTTGACCGCAGGACATCAAGTGACCCACGCAGCTAGAGCCGAACATGATAACATGAGGTCTCTCAACTCCGTTAAGTTACGGGGTCAGGAGGGCCCAGCAGCAGCCCAGGGCTAGAGGGACGGAAGAGCGGGTGAGCCAGCCTCCCAGCATCCAGGACTCCGGTACCAGCATCCCTCTCTCAGCTCACAGCTACGGCTGCACGGAGCGCCCTTAGGGTGAAGACAGAGAGGAGCGACATGGCAACACTCGGCTCTGAGCTGCGGCAGCTTGGTCGGGGGGTGTGAGCTGAAAATGGGATTGCTGTGAAGGAAAATCCTCCCAGAGGGCTTCAGGCCGTACTGTAAGGTGGTCACCCAATCTGTTTGGAAGGCAGAGTGGCCCTAAGCAAGAATAAATCCTGACTCGTGGGCAGTGCGCTTGGCTTGGCCGGGAGCCTGGATGGAAAAGACTTTAAGATGGGGCATGAGGAGGTCTGGAGAAGACACGCGCCGTTGGATCAGTGGCGGAGACGTAACATGTGAAGGTCTCTGGAGCACCTGTTAAGGCACACTACAGGGCGCCCACCCTGGGAGGGGCACGAAACAAACGGGTGAGAGACAGAACGTCTTTGCCCCCTGCCATGGGCCAGCCTCTGGCATTGGTCAGGTGGTTGGGCTCTGTCCCCACCGTATCCCTCAGCCTCCACGAAAGCCGGCAGGCCTCCAAGAGCCTCTTGACATCACCTGATCTCGGTGATAATTCCTCTGCCTTTTCAGATCTGGGGCACCAAGCGGCAATGCCATTCATTTCTAGACAGTAGCCACGGGAAAAGTCCCGGCAAGCTGGCCATAGCAAGCCAAACTCTCTTGCCCTCTGCTCACACCCCACGCACTCCCCCCAGAAGCCATGAGCACGCTGGGTGCAGCATCGGGGGACAGCCGTGACAAGCACCGCCATGGTCCCTCAGCATCGAGGACCTGGCAGGAATGCCACAGTGTCCATGGGGCTGAGGGTAGGGAACTCCATGGGGGGCTTGAACCCCAACCTGTGGAGTGGGGAGTGGGTCCTGCATCCCTGTACCCCATCCAGCCTTCTGTCCTCATCTCCCCACACAGTTCCTGATGCCCTGCACAGAACCTCCTGCTGTGCACATCCTCCAGGGGTGCTAACAGAGGGAGGGAAGGAAGGAAGGAGGGAAGGAGGGGAGGGAGGGAGGGAGGGGAGAGGAGGGTCACACAAGTGAGAGTGTGAGTCAGCAGGTGCTTGGGTGAACAAGTGAACAGGTAAATGAATTAATGAGTCAATGGGAGACTAGTGAAGGAATGAAAATCTGAGTGAGGGCTGGGTCGAGGGAGTGACTCAGTGAGTGAACGAGGGACTGAAGGAATGAGGCCCACCCCGAGATGCGTGGAGGCGCTGGCCCGGAAGCCCCCCGCCTGCTGCCGGCTTCTGGGGAAGCCCCGGAGCCGCGGCCCACGCACCATGACGTTCAGGCCCTGGTTGGTGGGCCCCTGCGCCACGATGTACTCGATTCCCGTCTCGTACACGTCCATGGGCCGCCGGTACTTGACCACGGTGCCGGCGATGTTGAAGTTCTTGGGGCTGTCCACCTTGAAGTTGCCATTGAAGAAGTAGTAGCCGGCTTCATCTGCAAGAGCTGAAAGGGCACAGCTGCCTGGTCACCTGAGCCGGAGCGGCCGGAGTGGGGATGGGGTGGGGGGCAGGACCTCGCACTCGGGGCCTCTGGCCAACCTGTGGACCCCTGCGACCCTCCCCAAACACCCAAAGACAGGAAACTGCACGTCGTGGGAGTGGGACGCTCTGTTTGCACACGGCATGTGGCCCTGGCCAGGGAGATGTGGGCCCTCCTTCCTATCAGCCTAAAATAAACGAGGGCTTGTCTGGACGACTGAGGGTGGCTGGCCCAGGGCCCACTTGGTCCTGCCGTTCTTGCCGCCCCCAAAGGGCCTGGGGCTGAGAGGTGAGGTAAAGCATAGGGACCAAGCGGCCAGGTCGAGACACACGCTGGACAGCAGGTGTCCGCCAGGTTGGGGCCAGGCCACCGTGCCTGGCTCTGCTGCAGACTTCCCCATGTGAGCCGGCTGACTTGGCACCCCCAGCTTCCCCTCCCCCGACACGGGGAGAGGACCGTAGTGCCCCACCAGGGCCCAGGCCGAGCAGCACTGCAGCCCTGTCCCAGCGGCCCCAGCAGGCCCTACCCGACCCCAAGCTGACCAGTTCCGTGCTCTCGCTGGGAGCATGACATTCTGCCGCCCAGACCGGGGGACCCGGCTGACCGTGGGCCGGATCGGCCCACTCCCCGCCGTGTGGCTCCCAGTCAGCCTCTCTCTGAGGCCGGTGGACACTTGGAACCAAGGACTTCAGAAGGACATCCACTCCCAGAACTGGAGCGCGATGACGCCCAGACAGCGGGAACGCACGTGCGGCCCCCCGCAACGGGCTTGGACATCTGTCCAGAGGCGGGACGGCTGGCCCTCCCTGGGAGGCCCGGGGCCGTGGGGCGGGGCTCCACCTCGGGGACAGTGTGTCTTCCAGAGGGTTTCTTTAGAGCCCGTGCCAGGAACTGGCCCGACGGTGGGGAAGAGTCCAGCTTCCAAAGCTTCTGATGCAACTCCAAGCGGAGGAGATGGGCGGTTAATTTATTATCAGGCAGACGCAGCAAGGAGGACGCGTCTGCTGGAAAAACACCCTCCATGTGGCGACGCTGAAAACTAACGGGGACAAGAGCGGGAGCTGGGCGAGGGGGACACGGACGGGCTGGGTCTGTGCACAGGGTTAAATCCCCAGCCCGAGTCCAAACCTGTTTCCTGACAGTAGCGACCTTCCTTCCTGCGGCTTTCCCAGTGCTCCGAGGCTGCCCTTGGTATTTCCACGCGTCTGTTTCAAGAACGATGGCTTTGCAGCCAGCTCTGGGAACACGGTGTTTCCTGGCCTCACCACCCTCCCAGCGGGCCACAGAGCAACCGGCCTGGCAGAGGCCTGGCCCCTGTGTTCGGGCCGCAGGGGCTGGGGCCTGGAGCGTGCAGACCGGCCGGCTGGGGGCTGGGGCTCAGGGCCCCAGGCACTGGGGCCCCGGGGCCTGAAGGGCTGAGAGCCCGTGCTGAGCTCAACCTTGAGGATCTTTAGCAAAGACCCACCCTCCACCCCAGCGTCCCCTTAGAAGGGTGGTCGCGCCCCACCAGCCCTGGCCCCCGAGAAGCTGGCCTGAGAGGGAGGGAGGTGAGCCCTGCCCGGGGTCCCCCACCTGCCCTGCGCAGATCGGCTCACAGATGTCAGTATCTGCCCTCCTCGGCCAGAAGGGGCTCCCCCGGGGTGCAGACAAGGTGCACTGCCCCGCCAACTTCCCACTGCACAGGGAGCCCTTCCAGAAATTGTCACCAGCGTGGGGCCTCACCGCCTCAGCCACCATGCCAATGACTCCACAATCCTCCAGGACCCCTCCTGAAGCCAGCTTCCCACCAGAGACAGTCCAGTGGCCGAAACATCAACTCGAGGGCCCCAGACGGGCGTTTGAATCCCACCCCTGCTTCTCGTCACCCATGGCCTCAGACTGGCCACCTACTCCTTCTCGCTCTGCCTCAACCTTCTCAGCCCCAGAGTCTCACTCCTCGGACCTGGGAGGGCAGCGGGGGGAGCAGAGAGGCCGCGCCAGCCCCTCCAGCTTTTGCCTGTGCCTTGCCCTCCAGGGATGGGGAACTCACTACCTGAGTCATGACCCCCTCCATTATTAAGCAACTCTGAGTGCAACACCTCTGCCCACGTGGGGGTGAGGTCAGCTTCCCTACGACACCCCCACCACCGCCGCCACATGCTACACACGTGCACCCACCCAGGTCAAACTCTGGCTTCTGGGGCCATCCCTCGCCTGCAAGGAGGGACCCAAGGTCAAGTGTCCCCTGTCCACACAGAACCCACACACTTCACCCCATGCGAAACCACAGCCCCTGGGGCGCCACCCAGGCCCCACATACACACCTAGGACGTCCGCAGACTTCTTCCGCTCCACAATCTGGATGTCTCGGGCGCCGGCTGGGATGTGGGTCACCAGAGAGTAACCTGGGGGACACGGAACAGCGGTGAGCGGCAGGCCGGCTGTGGCCACTGCCTCTCGACTGCAGGACGGCAGCCACCACCCTCCTGCACTCCTGGCGTGTGAGGGGCAGCGTCTAAGGGCAGCCCCTCCCCGCTGCCAGAGCTGCGCACCTGGGGCCCAAGAGGCAAGTCCAGGACCTGGCGGAACACGCCCTGCCGCGGGAGAGCTGACCCACGGCTCCGGCACGGCCCCAGCATTCCCCGCTTCCGAGACGCTTTCCTACCAAGGCTGCGGGAGATGCTCCCTGGTACCTGCCCTGCTCCTTCCGAGGCACGCCACAGGCCACAGGGACCATAAGTCTGCCGGAGTCAACATACGTGGGTCCTGCTCTGCCACTACCACCAAGCTGACCCTGAGCAGGCTGCTGCAGCCCTTGGGCCTCAGTTTTCTCGCCTGTACAGGGATGACGCCCCCCACTCTAGTTGACGGAGGAGATTCTGGGCAGCACAGAGCCCGGCCCTGAGGACGTCATCACCGGTGCTATTTTAGAAACCCACGTTGTCACACCATCACGTTGATTTTAAAGGCTTGCTACATTCAAAGGTGTAAATGAGAAAGTACGAGGCCCCAGCTCAGGGCCTGTCATCGAAGGCCCCAGTCAGGTGGGGTGGCAGCCACGGAGACCCTCACAGAGCCCCCCACAAAGGGACCAAGGGTCTTGGGGGGCAGAGGTCTGAGGAAGGGACTGTGCTGCCAGCAGGTGGTAGAGGGTTTGCTGGGAGAAGAAGGGAGGTTGTTTTAAAGCCCTCAGAGTGAAAAGCCGTCTGGGAGAGGGTGGTGAGGGGCTTCTCGAGTCAGGTTTGCTGGGGTCGATGCCCAAGTCACCCGAGGGGCACGTGGGCCCGCCTGCCAGGTGAGCCGCTCCTGCCGGCCGCCCCCATTTACGGCCCCCTGAAGACCCTGAGCTGGTCCTTCCGGCCCGTGGGGAGCCCCTAAACGCCTAACCACTGGCTCTCTTGGCAGGAGGACAGGAGCAGCTGTGACCTGCAGTATCGGCCGATTTCCGGAGGACAAGCGCTTCCACCCACTGTGGCCGATGTCAAGCTGCCAGCTTGTGTCGCTGGGCGCAGAGTCGGGAAAAGGGACACAGTCGTTTACCTGCTGCCCTAGTATTTCCAGCTGACAGACACAAGAGTTATAGAGGTAAAACGATCAGGAAATGATGACTCTGCTTAAATATCATTTACTTAAATGAAGGTTTATGCGTGTTCGTTTTCAAATGAGCGCCCAGCTCCAAGATTCTTCACCACGGCTACCTCGCACACATCTACCAGGGGAGCATGTGCGTCACCGCTTAGGACCACAGACCCGGGAGCAGGCTGTCTGCGTTCACACCCACCTCTGCCTCCTCTGGCTGTGTGACTTTAACCCAGTTTCTTAACCTCTCTGTTTCTACATCTGTAAAATGACAGCAGTGGTAGTCCCCACCCGGAGTCAAGAGCCGGGAGCGAGTTAACCGTGCTGCACTTGGCTCCGTGCAGTGCACTTGGTAGAGTTATAGGTGGGCTTGGGTAAGGGTCAGCCCCGGGCCCCCAAGCTGAGAGCTCCACGCGGGCATGAACCTGACTGCCGCACCTGGCACCCAGGAGGCGCTCAGAAAGAGACGCACCCTCTGAACCCTGACTCTGCCAGCTCGACGCCGCAGCATCTGGCGGAAGGTCCCAAAAGCAGGTCTGTGAACGGAAGGGAGGAAAGGCGCGATGTCTTTGCCCGCGCCCTCCCACGGCTAGGCCTCTGAAGAAAGCGGCCTCTGCCCACTGCGCTCGCCCTGCCTTACTCAGACCCCTGCCCGGCTGGGCTTCCGCTAGAGACACCCCTCCTGTCCTCACCCTGCCTCTCCTCAGTCGGCATGTCCATCCCTGGGTCTCTCGTCCAAGCCCTGTAACTCTAACTCCGAAAGTGTCCGTCCCCTCCACCTCCAGGACACGTGGGGGTCCCGACAGCCAGGTCCTTGGGGGCTCTCGAGGGGTTGGCTCTAGTCCAGACGCACCTGGCCTCACTGAGGGACCTCGAGCCGGCAATTCCCACCCTGGGCCTCAATTTCCCCATCTGTCAAATGGGTTTCAAGCTGCCCTGCCTTTCCCAGTCTGCAGGCTGTGATAACCCAGTTTAATCCCACAAGCATTAACTGAGACCCAGGAATGTATTCAGTTCAAGACTGAGTATTAGAAGCAATATCCTTCCAAAAGTGCAAAGTCCTGTCACAGGCACAGACCCCCTGCCCGCCCCTCCCCCAACCCCCAGGAGGGCTGGCTCTGTGCTGCGGCCGGCGCAGAGCTGGCGGGAGCCTGGGCACCGCTTCAGACCTTGAAACTAGGGTTTGAGAGCTTAGGCCCCAGCATCTGTGCGCCCAGACCTCAATCTCATATCAGCGGTGAGGACGGAACGCGTGCCTCAGTTTCCCCCTTTTAAGGATGGTATTAACATCTCCCTGAAGGCTGCGCTTGGGTCAGATGTGGTCCCCAATCCCCGTGAGCACTGCGGCACCTAGTATCCAGCAGGTGCTCAACACAGAGCTGCTGCTCTCCCTGTAGCCAATGGGGGCCTTACAGAGCCACTGGCCAGCCCTGCTGGGCCTGGGTGGAGGATCGGGGCGCCCAGGAGGGGAAGGACCCTGCACAGTCACTTAGCAGCCGGCGGCAGGATCCCACGGGCCCTGGACCCAGAGCGGCAGGGGCTCTTACCCAGGTGGGTGTTCCCCTTGCGGTAGTTGCCTGTCACGTGGGTGCAGCTGCTTCCATCCCCCTGGCAGACGCCACACTTGTCCAGCGTGTGGGTGGAGAAGAGTACCCCGTCACAGCCGATGGGCTGCAGGAAGGGAGGTGGAGAGGCTGCTGGGAGGGCGCTGAGGCCCGGGCCCCGGGGCCGCCACTGCCTGGGTGGACAGGTGGGCGGCCGGCGCAAGGAGACCGGTGGTACTTCTGCTACAATGTTGAACAACCTCACATTTTCCAGACACGCAGACCCCTCGCAGGTCGGCAAGCTTGCAGGACGTGCCGTCGCGGGCGGGGACCATGAGTTGGCGCTGGCCGTCCACGGTGGTGCAGTGCAGGTCGCACGGCTTGCTGGAGATGTGCACATAGTCATCTGATGGGGGAGACAGGGTCTCAGGGCGGCTGGCGGGGGCCAGGGTCAGGGACCTCCCCTCCCCCGCACTGAGACGGCCCTTCTTTCATGGCACAGATGGGGAAACGGAGGCCTGGAGAATGGAAAGAACTTGCCTGGGGTCTCAGTGGCAGAAACGGACCAAGATGCAGGTGATCTGGCCCAGCCCAGGCTCTGGAAGTCCAGCCTCTGCCGCCCTGTGAGTGGGGGGCAGTGTACCCTCTGCAGGAGGTCTGAGCCGACTTGATGGCCCTGGGCTGCCGGTCCTGGGGACCCTGCACTTACCCGGTGAGCGGGAGAGGCCAAGTCATTTACGCTGCCGCCTGAACTTCTTATGACCTTGGACGAGACCCACCCCCCGCCACCTCTGGGCCTGTTTCCCCACCTGCCTACCGACTGGACGAGGACATTCCCTCCCACAGGCTCCAGGAAGTGACCCTCAGGTATAGATCCTGCCAGAGAATTCCCTGCTGGGTGGCCCAGGGCCACAGTACCGGGATAGAGCGGCTTCCACTGGTGCGTCCGCCCGTTGTACACACGGGAGTTGAAGGAGATGCACTGCTCCTCGCGGAAGCTCCTCCCGTCCGGCGGACACTCCTGGGAAGCGGGAAGACAGGGCGGGAGGCTCTGGGAGGGACTCGGCCCGACAAAAGCATTTTTGTCCAGGCAGAGCAGGAAGTGGCTCTCCTCCGTGCTCTCCGTCTCTCGGGCTCTCTGGAAGGAGGGAGGGAGGACCAAGCCTCCAGCACCCACGTGTGCTGGCCCTCCCCGTGCTCTGGGCTGGATCCTTTCAGTCCCACCGCCCCGGCCTTCTCCCCGGCCGCACATGGAGCGGCAGGGACACCGGCCTCGGCGGTGCTCGCGTGGGGTCCCCACGCACCCTGCGTCCTCGGGCAGGAGCCCATCTGCGTGTCCGCATCCACAGCCACAGTGCCTGGGACACGGGCACTGACTGCGTGGGCCTGACTTCACAGAAGAGGGGCCCGTGGGGCAGAGGGGAGGGGCCTGCGCGGGGCCCAGCTGCTCACGCCGCGGCCAGAAGCCGAACTGGGCCAGGGCTCCCTCCCGAGCTCACATCAGGAGGGCAGCTGACCAGCGAGGCCAGCACAGAGGTCATGGCCGCTCGCCTCCCTCCAGCCCCTAACTCCCCCCGTGTGCCCACACAGACACACAGACACGTGGACGCAGGGACATGGGGACACGCACAGCATCATCTCTCTGCCCCGCCCCCGGTCCAGGGGGTCTGGTTCAGACTGGCTTTGGCCCCATCAAGAGGTGACCGGAGGGTGAGCCAGGGTCAGCACCTCCTGCCCAGACCCAGCCACCTCGGTGCAGCACGCGACCGACAGAGAAGGTTTGGGTGTGGAGGGCGCAGAGAGCAGAGGCGGGCGCACAGGGGGGATGCCGGTGACCCCAGTCCCCCGGGGAGACCCGCGAGCAGGCTTCACGCTGAGCGCAGGGGCCGCGCGCGCCCCTAGACCCCAGACCTTGAGGTCGTGCTGGAGTTCCGCCAGCAGAAGTGGGTCCTTTTCCCCTCAGGTGCCCGCAGCCCGTGGTGGGCACCACAAATTTGATTTGATGCCGGAAGGGGGGATTCTGAGCCCGGAGGCCCTCACCACCCTTCTCTTCAACAGGGTGTAAGTGGCAGGCCCTGGACAGAGTGTCCAGAGGGCCCAGGGCCACCGGGAAGCTGCCCTGAGACCTGCCAGAGAAGGGGGATGGGGGAGGGGGTCCCGGCTGGCGGAGCCTCACCTGTACTCTGCAGAGCTGGTACCTCTTGGACGTGCCCGTGCAGGTCCGGTTCCCAGTGCCCATGACAGACGTCCTCCTGGCGGGAGGACACGGGCTGCAGCCCTGACCCTGCTTCTGCTCCTGGGCGGCCTCTGGGCTACTCCTCCACCACGCTGCCCCCGAGCCTGCTCTGATTCCTCTGACTGAGGCCTCCTTCCTCCCCACTCAAGCCCCGCTGCTGCACCAGAGCCCTCTCACGTCACAGGTATTCAGGTAGTTTGAGGGTGTTTCTCAGCCCCTTCTTCAGGGGGAGGGGTGAGATCCAATTCACCTCTCTATCCCCAGCACACAGCAGAGGGTCTCAGGACACAGAGTTAGTAATAAAATAACCACATTTCCCATGTATGGGCCCCGTGCTGCAGTGCATACACACACACTGTCTCTTGTATTCTCAGAAATGTCAGGTGGACTCGAGCATAATCTCCACGCCACAAATGAGGAAACGGACGCTCAGAGAGGTTAAGTGACTTGCCCAAGGTCACACAGCTAGGAAGTGGCCGAGGCAAGATTTGAACCCAGGTCTGGCCAACAGTAACCACTGCACCTTATGCTTCCCCCATGTTTATTCAACTCAGGTCTTCAGAAGAGAAACCCAGGGTGGGCCTGGCCCCTCACTGAAAGAGCACTAGAAATGGAGCAGGACGAACCCCAGGACGCTGTTGCCTGGGACCCAACAGAAGCCACGTCCTCAACGGAAGCCAGTGAAAAGACTGACTTGCTCACCTGGCCTGTGCAGCCTCAACCTGAAGACCCCTCTCCCAGCCCGAGACCCCCCCACCTCCCAGGCCTCCCTCTCCCGTGCAGGCGGCCCCACTTTCACGCCAGCCCCTCAGGGCCACGTGCTCAAGCCCCGCACCTCTGCTGCAGGCAGTGCCGCTCCTGGGACGTCACCCCAGCCCCGCAGCTGCGGGAACACGCCGTCCACTTGGTCCACTCTCCCCACCAGTAGGCGGTGGCATCGGTGCCCGCCTCCAGGCTGTTGGATGTTGGGCTGTTGTCCTGGGTGAGAGGCCCCACGACAGTTAGAAGGAGGCTGGAGCACCTGGCCGGACGGGCCTGCCGTCCCCGTGCCCTGGACAGGAGGACACAGCCCCCTGGGTGGGTTGCTCGAAGCCTAGGCTCAGATCTCCAGGGCGGTCTCTGGGGGGCCTCCCAGGGAGCTGTGGGCCTCAGGTCCTGCCCCATCTGGGGATCTGGAACATCCTGGGAGCTTGGCGGGATCCTGAGGCTGAGCCTAACCATCCTTTCTTTTCCCCGAGCAGCCTGGGTTCTGCGGGACCCAAACCCGCCCGTCTACACGCCACACTCCGGGGCTTCTCTCAGAAGGTGAGCAGTCAGCCCCTGTCCTGCCGAATCAGCAAGGACTCTGGAGCGGCCGGAGCCCCGCACGCAGGGGCTGGCCTCACTGGCTTGTAAGGCACGTTCCCGGGAGCGGGAGGGGATCTGGGAAGGCACTCCAGGACCCCCGGACCCCTGCCCCGTGTCTGCCGCCCAGCCCTCAGCGTCAGCCCACCTGGGCGAAGGGTCGTGCGCCCCACTCACCACGGCCCCTGTGGACGATGCACCCCCAGCCACAAGTGCCACAGCCAGCAGGGACCAGGCCCAGCGTGAAGGCTGCCATCTGCCATCCATCCTAGGAAGCAAGGGCACAGTCACTGCCAGGCCAGGTCCAGCTCCTCCTGCAGCTGGCTGGAGTCCGCTTTGGGGAAAAGCTCCCGGAGCCCACCCAGTGCTGAGGCCTGAGGTTATCTGGGATTGGCTGGTAGTGGCGGTCTGGTGGCCCTGTTGGGAGGGCTCAATGAACGATTAGAGATGCCTGCACGGGCTTGAGACACTAGGGTGGTGGTGTGCACGCTACGCCCGTACCACCTGATCTGAGGGCATCTGGGGACATGGGCCACACTTTGCCTCTGAATAGCTGAGCTGCCTGGGGAACGCCTGGAGAGAAACCCAGGGACACCTATAGGCCCAGGCTGCATCCATTGGATGAAGGCGCTGAGGGTCGATCCATTACCTCGGCCGGTGGACCCGACCAAGAGCACCTTGGGATTTTTATCTGTTCAGCACTTGCTGGCCACGTGGGAGAACGATCCTTCCCGTCGGCTACATGGAGCTGCTGGAGGGGGCCGTGGACGCCACAGACTCTGCCAGGCCCTCTCCCTCCCTGGACACAGCTTCCCCCTGCCCTGAGGGACCCCACGCTGCGCAGAGCCCAAGCGTCTGTGCCCCCTCCTTCCCAAGAGAAGACACACAGCTTGTGCCTCCGGAGTGCTGGAGCGAGGGTGGCCTAGGACCACGGGGCTGTCTCCCAAGAAGTCAGCACCCTCAGCACAGAACACTACTGGACCTCCGAGCCAGGGGTCAGGTCAAGGGGAGCCTGCAGCCTCCCGGGCCCCCAGCCTCCCCTATCTGTCCCTGAGACGGAGGAGTGGGGCCTACAGCGGCCTCTGTCCAGGGTTTGTCTCAGGTCCCGAGTTGTCACTTGCCAGGGGTTGGAGGAGTTTCCGAAGCCATCAAGCCCACCCCCTAGAGCCTGGAACCAGAGAGGGGAGCCAACTTGCCCGAAGCAACACAGCCAGGTGGCCGACCAGCCCCCAGCCCCCAGAGCAAACTCAGGGACTAATTCCAAGGAGAGGAGGCAGGAGAGCCCCCCTCCCCCACGCCTGCCAGCCCTGAAACTAAGTCCACATCTGCCCCCTTCTCTCCTCCTTCAAACCCTCGTTTCCGCACAGCTCAAGCACCTGCAAATTTTCAAGAGTTACGCCAATGACACCCTCACACCCCAAGAATGTCTCTGCCCTCTGTCTGCCCCAGGCGAGGCGGCAGTGCACCCCAGAGCCTGGAGCCAGAGCCCTTGAGATCCGCACCTCCCGGCCGGCGGCCTGCCACCGCTCTAGCCGGCTGCCGCCCCTCCCCCGCAGGCCTCCATCTACACCCCCCAGCCTCCCGCAGGCACAGAGGCCCCTCGGCGTCCCATTGGCTAGTCTGTGCCCCGGCTCCTGCCTGCAGGCTGAAGACAGGTGCTGAGCGGCTGCACACTTGGTTTTCATTAAGGCTCCCAGACACCGCTGGCTGCAGGCCAGGCCCGGCTCACGCGGGACCCATCCCTCCCTGGGGTCCAAAAACAGCCACCGGCCGGCGGGAGAGACTTGCCGTGCAAACAAGGGCTTCAGGCGCGGTAGGCTAGGAGCTGAGGGGCCCCCCGCGCCCACGCTCGGAGGGTCTGGACCCCTCCCCACCAGCCCTGCTCCTGTTACATAACGGCTCCCCCGAGGGGCCCGGGGATGCCATGCATGCACTTGGGGCTGCATCTCGTGCCCTGGCAGGGCTGCGGTGGGAAGCGGGACGGCGGGGAGGAGGCCTACCTGGCCGGGGGTCAGCAGGTTGTCCTCGGACGAAAGGGGCCGAGCCTCTGCTGCGGGCAGGCGGCGCCAGGTGCGTGGTGCGGGGGAGCCTCGGGGCGCAGAGGGCGGCGGGCTGGGCCTCTCTCCCTTCCTTCTCCTCCCTCTCGCCGCCTCCCTCCTCCACTTCAAAGAGCACCCACGAGAGGGGGTTCCCGGGAGGCGCGCAGCCCAGTGGCAGCTCCGCGGCGCGGCGGCCTTTATAGCTGTCAGGCAGACAGGGAGGAACTCACACTTCCCACCAGGCTGCTCCCCCCTCCCGCCGCCCGCCGGCCGGCCTGGCGCACACTTTAACCCGCTCCGCGCCTCTGGATCCCGGCCAGGCCGGCCCAGCTGCCTGCTGACTGCTGCCGCGGCCACGAGCAGGGAGGCCGCCTTCCCAGGTCCAGAACACGGGACTGCGTGTCCGGGTGTCCAGACGGAGTGCCCACTGGCCCGGGGTCACAGGGGAGGTTGGCGGCGGCAAAGCTGAGCCCCAGGCTTGGTCCGTCGGATTTCTGCTTCCAGAGGGGGCCCAGTCTCTGCCACTCCCCAGAATGGAGTCTGGGGTGTATGAAGCATCCAATCCAATAGCTCCGTTTTACGGAAGGAAAGACTGAGGTCGAGAGGGGACACCATGCTCTGAGGTCATCCAGCCAGCCTTGGAGAGATTCTCCTGAGAAACGGAGGCCTGAGCAGGCGGAGGGACTGAGGGAGACGCAGCAAGGCTCAGCTGAGGGTTCCGGGGAAGGGACAGAAGTGCCCACGGCCTGCGGGCCAGACGGCGAGGACGGCCAGAGCCGGTCGGGGGGAGGCGCGCGGAACTCTGCAGATGTTCAGCACCAGCTTGGCAGGGCACAGCGGCCTGGCTGGGCGCGGGCCAGCTGGGCAGCCCCTGGCAGGCCGGCGTGGGGCTCCAGCCTGTGTTCCTGCTGAGTCAGAGCGTGGAGCAGAGCACGGAGCCAGCGGCGCGCACTTCGGCCCCCAGACACCCAGGGAGGACCCCAGACATTGCAAGTTGCCCCGGAAACAACGCCAGGCGCCCGCCCCGCACACCAGCCTCCCTGGAGCCCACCCTCCCGGCACCTCCGCGCGGTGGGGGTGGAAGTGGGGCGGCCCTGAGCCATTTCATCCATCCCCCTGCCTCTGCGCTGCGGATGGCTCCCAGTGGCGCCTGGAAAGCCCTCCCCCTCCCTGCACCCTCCCTGCCGGAAGGAACTGTGGTGAGCTCCTCCAGTTGCCTCCCTGGGCGACTGAGAATCATTCCACCCCTGGGAAGATTCTGCCACCAACAGGAATGGTCAGGGAGGAGAGCAACCAGAGATGATCCTGAAACCAACAAGGCCTGCTGCCCTGCATCGAGTTCTCCCTCTGTGCTGAGAGCTAGGAGGTCAGCATCTTTGCTCTCCCCACTTTACAGATGGAGGAACTAAGGCCCCGAGACCGCTGGGTGGTGCCCGGGGTCGCACGTCTGGGGGCGGCACATCAGGGACCCCAGCGTCCTTACTGAGCACATCCTCTCCATCTGGCAGGTTCTTGTATCACGTTCATCCTACCCAGACCCTCTGGGAGGCAGGTCTCCTCCATCTCATTTCCCCCTGGGGCCCCTGGGTGGTTGGGTGGAACCAAGACTCAAACCCAGGTCCACGCTGCCCCCTGGGGTCAGCATGCTGAAGCACAGACACGATGGAACCCGTCACGTGGCACTGGTGCGCGTGCACACACGCACGCACGCACGCAACCTCACAGGCACACACAGGGGCACACGCTAATGCACACACAGGCACACACACTCACCGACCCCTCACAGACACACTGCTGATGACTCGCGCCCTGGGGCCTCTGCCCCCACCCCTGCCCCGCCCCTGCCCCGCCCCCCAGGCGCCAGGGCCCTGATCCCCGGGCACGCTCCCGAGCTCTCCGGGCACTGCTGGATCCACGTCCAGCCAGCACCAGGGTGACTAACGGTTTCCCTCGGGAGGGACCCTACAGCCAGCAAACACCCCAGCGCATTCTCTTAGCTCAACGGGACAGTGCCTGGGAGGCGGGCTGCCACCCCCAGCTCTGGGACCTCTAGCAGGTGTGTGACCTGGGAGGCCCACACGTCCACCCTCACCCCACCCTCTACCTCCAGAAGCCGGCCAGGGCTCCCCCACCCCGAAGGACTCCAGCAAGCCCCCAGACTCCAGAGCCGCAGGGAGCTGTGACCACTGCTTGGTCCACTGGTGGTCTGGGGGTTTCGGAGGGAGACGTCAGGGGTCAGGGAAGGCCCCGGGGCCCCTGAAGACCCTCGGAATTGCGGGGGGTGACTGGTGATAAAGAATCAGGCACAGGCAGGGGGTGCCTCCGAAGACCTCAAGTGCCAAGCGCGGAGCCACTGTCAGTTCTGGAGAACCGGTCGGGCTGGGCCTCCTGGCGGGGCCTTAGATGCCCTCGGGACCCACCGCACGGGGTCGCAGCCAGGCCTGGGCGGCAGAACCCAGAGTATCTAAGAAGCTTCTAACCAGCAGCACAGTGGGTGTCCGGAAGAGCAGCCCAGGCTCAGAAGAGGCCATGCCTGGGGTCCAGGCTCTGCCGTCACCGTGTTGAAGGTTTAATCGTGTTATCTTAGAATTCGTGTTCTCGGAGCGACACTGGATGGGGTGATGGAGTGATGGAGAGACTTCTGCTGGGGGGCCTCCTACCCCCTGCACCTCTCAGGACTGCCCTCTGCCCTCTGGGAGTCTCCGGTGGGGTCCCAGGCTCTCACTCCACAAGCTCCCCATGCCCAAAGGAGCACGACATTAACAGCAAATAAAAACACTCCTATTGTTCGGGAGAGGCCCTTGGAGGAATGAGAAAGTTTTGTCCTGCTTGGTGAACAAGGGGCTCCCCGTTTTGCACTGAGCTCCACAGGTCACCCAGCGGCCCTCGGAATTGCTGCCTGCCAGCTCTGATGATGCCCGGGGCTCCCTGGAGAGTCACTGAAAGAAATGGCTCGGAGCCCCCATCTTGGTTCCTGCTGTCCCCTCTCTGGAGCCCTTCTTTCACACCCATCTGGACGTGCTTGGCCCTCCAGATGATTTTCTGAGGACACCTCCTCCAGGAAGCCCACCAGGTGGCCCAGCACTTCAATCTGGCTTCTCGCACTGAGCGGGATCTTCCCCGGCCTGTGGCTGTGACCCCACAGAGCGGGGGCTACTCCTGGTTCACACTGTATCTTAGCACCTGCCAGGGCCCAGCATCTCTAGCCAGGTGCTCAGTGCATGGAAGGGTGGATTTGTCCGGCAGTCCTTCGGGGTGACGGTGAGGTGTCCCCGCCACTCTCTGTGTGACCCTGGCTAAAGATGCTGTGGACACCTGTTTTTTCAGAAGGAGATTATCTTTCCACCAGAGCTTTCTGGATGTCTGAAGAGCTTGCAGACAGGAAATTGGGCACATTTCTCAGGGGAAGCGAGGTGAAGCGTGGGAAAACAAGGCGGAAGGGGAAGAGTCCACTTGGGGAAGGGAAGGGAAGGGAGGGGGTGGGGGAGGGGTGCAGCGGGCCATGGGATGACCCGTTTGGGTGGTCCCAGTGGTTGGACAGTCACGCCAGGAGCTGGGCCCTGTCCTGCACAGCCAAGTGTCTGAAACAGAGCTCAGAAAGACGGGGACCAGAGCCAGAGCCCCTGTGAAGTGGGCCCTCAACCCTGGCACCCAGAGGCCGGCCAGCACGGCCTGGAGGGTGACGACCTCTACCCTGTCCCCCGATGTCCTGCTGCCCACCCAGAGCCTGGGGCAACCCTGGGCACCTTCTGACAGCAGAGCTCTTGTACCCAACAGGGACTGGGCCACTGCGGGACCATGTGGCCAGTCTGGAGGTGGTTGGCCAGGACTGGAAGAGAACCAGGCTCCAGAGGGAGGCCCAGCAGCAAGTCCCTCCCCGTGAGCTCCCCGGGCAGATGCTCTGGGCCTGGGCTGGCCGTTAGGGAGGACCCAGCCCCACAGACCACTGGAGCTCAGCAGGCCGGACCACAAAACAGAGTCCTCCCCTCCCTCTTCGTCAGCACTGGCATTTTCCATTAGGCCAAGTCTCGAGGTTCAAGTGGGGGGACTTGGGGTGCTTAGAAAGAGGCTCCTTTGGCCCCAAATCTGGAGCAAGGACGGGGCCCCGGGAGGCCCCGTCAGGGCTGGGAAGTAAGCCTGCCGCTGGCGCTCCAGGGACAGACCACTGCCGGGCAAGGGGCAGTGGGGCTGGCGGGAGCTGCGTCCTTGAGCTCCTGAATTTCACCGCCTGCCGAGGTGCGCAGGCCGAGCCCGGCTGTGCGGGGGTCACCTCCTGCCGGGACAGCCCCTCCGCTGCCGCAGGGCCTGTCCCTATGCCCTCCGTGACGCTATGAGACAGAGACGAGGGGCTCCATTCTGTGGATGGGGAGACTGAGGCTCACCGGACAGAGGGTACACCAAGGCCCCAGAGCTAAGAAGGGGCGGGGCCCTCGCCCGGCTCACCAGAGGCAGCTGGAGCTGCTCATTTCCAGTCATTAGCTGAGGACAGCACGAATGTTGTCACAACCCCAGTTGCAGAGGCCCCGGATGGTACTCCAGCCTGGGGACCCCCACGGGAAGAATCAGGAGCGTCGATACCCAGACCCCCTCCCACCAGGGGCAGGAGGGCCTCAGCGGGTCGCTACCCAGAGAGCCAAGGGCTGCTGTGCTGTGCTCTGGCGCTGCGGGTCGGGGGTTCAGAACGCGTAGGATGCAAATGCAGCAGCTGGCCCCGCTCTGCTGGGCGGCTGAGCAGACAGACAGCTGTCCGGGAGGCGGGAGCCGAGTGGCATTCCGGGCATCTCAGCACCTCTATAAAACCAGCCTTCTCCACGCCGAGGGGCCCGAGGGAGGGGAGGGTGGGCGGGTCGGCTCCCACTCCCTGCTCCCCAGGCTGTGGCTGCCCCGCCAGCGGCCCCCACCCTGCCCGGGACAGGCCCTGCCAGGTCCCGTTGGGACCAGCGCCACCTGCTGGGGAGAGGAGGGATGCGCCTGGGGGCCTTGGCTAGGAGCATGCGTCAGGGGCCAGCCTCCCCTCCTCTCCCGGCCTCAGTCTCCTCCTCTGTAAAATGGGGAGAGAGAGACGTCCACCCCCCCCACCCCCACCCCCCGCCTCCAGCTGCTGGCACGGCCCAAAGGGACAAAGTAGGAAGAGAGCTCGGCACATGCCGGCCCTGAATGAATGTCTGTGTGTGTAAATGGTTTTCAAGACACACACAGGGGTTCGAATGGAGAGCTCCCCCGCACCAGGGGTCAGGAGAGGCCCAGGGCTACAATATTAACGTGGAGGCAAGCCCGGCAAGGGCATCCTGGCAGAAGGAGGGCGCACCGCCTGTGGCATCCCCTTTGGCCCGAGCACCAGCAGGTGAGGGTGGGGTGGAGTGGGGTATCGGAGGCCGGCCAGTCGGCTGGCGGGACCACCGGAGCCCAGAAGACGGGGAGGCCAGAGCACGTCTCTGCTGTCTCCCAGCCCAGCCCGATCCGGCTCCCCCTACCCTGTGCCTGGGGGCACAACACCCCCACAGCAACCGGCCTGCTTCTTCTACTCTGCCCCACCCAGCTCCCCAGGCCAATCGCTTCCCTGGCCCCACTGAGAACCGAGGGTCCTTTAAGTCCTGTTCAGAGCTGGACGCCTTCCCCTGAGCCAGTTGGCCTGTCTCCAGGCGGCCAGGTCTGCGACGGGAGCCACACACAGGCTGCACCCCGACCCCCATTCTACGCTCCGCCCCCCCCAAAGCGCTGCTCAAGTCCCAGCCTTCCTGTAGGGGGGTCCTTGGGCCACCCCTGCCCCCAGGCTGGCCACCTGTCTCCCTGCTTTGGGGCAGCCCCTCTCGGCCCCCTTGGTCCTTAATGGTTACAGCACATGTGCGGCTCCCCTCCTGCTTCCTCCATCACCTCCCCCTTCTCTTTTTCCCCTCCCCAAGCTTGCAGCCCCAGCCCTGGAGTTTACAGCTGCAAAACACACACACACGCACACGCACACGCACACACACACACACACACACACACGCACACGCAGAGTCATGCACAAAACCGACTGTGGAATGTTTTCCTGCTCCTGAGCGGGGTTACCGCTCCGGAGAGTTCTCTCCTAGCACCTCACCTCTAATCCATCTCCTCGCCACACGATTTCTACCCCTTCTGGAAGCTGGGGCTGGGGGCTGGGGCTGGGCAGAAGCGGGGTGTGGAGAGGCGGGCCGGGATGATCAGGGCCCCCATGACCAGCTTGCAGGGGGCCGCCTGCCTCTTACCCAGAGCTGCACACACGGCACGATCTGGTTTTCCCATTTGGAGAGGGAACGGGGCTCCTAAGCGCCAGACTGAAACGCCCCGCAGCCCCGCCTCCCTGGCCTTTCATTCATTCTTTTCACAGAGTCATTCATTCAGCCAGTGTCTGCTGACCACCCACCACGTGCCAGGCCTGGCCCCGGACTTGGGTGGTGAGCTGGCCAGTCGAGCAGTGGGCACACACCCCAAGCAGCCCCGCACCGACCGCACGACACAGAGAGCTGGAGGCCCGGACGGGAACGAGTGGCGCGCTGGGGGCCAGCGCAGAGCACCCCAGCTTGCCTGAGCCGGGTGGGGACCCGTCCCACAGATGTCAGAGGAGGGGGAAGTGTGTGTGCAGGGGAGGAGGTGAGGCCGGGAAGAGGGGCGGGGTCCTAGCGTACCGTGGAGGCTGGGGTGTGCTGTGGGGGACAGGGCTGGCCGGGGGTGGCCCCGCGATCCCCCAGAGAACTTGGACTTCACGCTGAGGGCTGAGGGTGCCTTGGAAGGTGCTTGAGCAGAAGAACGACGTGACCACGTGTACTGAATGGGACTTTTCATGGCCAACGGCAGAAATGTCCCCCAGCCAACGTATGATAAAAAAAAGAGACTTCTGGAAAGGTGTGAGGGAGCTCCCAGATGGAAGGAAAGGTGGGTCAAGCGGGCCCAGGGGGCGTGGGACAAGCCAGCAGCCTCTCCTTGAGGCGCCGACATGCATGGGCACCTCCTGGCCTCGCCCCCGCTGTTCCCATACTCCAGATTCCAATTCCCAGGAGAACAAACTCCGGCGTAGCCACCCAGCGACCACAGGAACAAGCCACTGGACACAACGTGGCTGAATCTCAGGGTCATTCCGGGGCAGTGAGAGAAGCCAGCCCGAAAGAGTGCACACTGCGTGAGTCCATCTATACAGGCAAAGTCAAGCGTGTGGCAGAAACCTGAACAGTGGCTGCCTCTGCTGGGGCCTCGAGGGCTGTCCTGGAGTCACGGGGACGCAGGGGTGGTCACACAGCACACGTCAAAACTCATCGAACTGTACATGATAAATCTGTGCGTTTTGTTGTAGGCGACACCATTATATCATGATGAAAACCAAAACGGAACGAAAGCTGTCCTTTTGCTGGCAACAAATAAAAGAATTAATCAGTCAAGCAATGAATCAAGCAGTCCCTCCAGGGAGGGAGAATTGGCCTGGGGAGCTCCCACACTCCCATCGTTCCTTGGCCAGAGGATAACGGGGCGGTGTAGGGGGGACCCTGCTGGCCAGTTCCCCCAGGCCTCTTCAACGAAGGAAGGTAGTTTCCCGAAGGCCAAGGAATGCTGAGAGGGCTAGCATCCCCCTGGCGCTGGGGACACTGGTAGAGCTCGTCCAGTTCTGTGTACTTCAGGTTTGAAACTATGTAACCAAATAGAAAAGAATGTTAGTTTCATTTGTTTAGTTACCAAGGAAGCCTGTTTGGGGCAGCAGCAGGGGAGTCAGACATGCCGGTGGGCTGGTAAATTGTGAAACTTATCTACAGGGTCCTTTTAGTGATTAGAATCTGCTGAACCTTGGGTTCTCTAACCTCTTGCCTCCTGTGGACGCAAGCAGCAGAGTCTGCTCTCTTCTTATTCTGGACGCCGGAGCACCTCGGGGAGGGGCCAGGGGCCAGGATGGAAAGTGGCTGGACATCGGCGATTGTGCTCCTGGGGACTCTTCTCCGAAGTTGCTGCCTCGGAGAAAAGAAGGCCGGTCTCCTTGAATCAACAGCTCTGACCTACCCAAAAAAAAAAAAAAAAATCAGAGGCAAGTGCTGACCACATGGCGCCTCAGCTGCTGAACCGTCTCCATGTGCTGCTGGACGTGTGCGCACACCCCCGCCTCTCTTCAGGGCGTTTAAACCACAGCTGCCACCGGAGCCCCTGGTGCAAGGAGCGGGCCTTCTCCCTTTCGCTTTTCTGCCCTGGAGACCCGGGAGGCCTGCACCTACCTCTCCCCCCCAGCCCATGGGGACTCTGGCGGCCAAACTGCTCCTGCCCACGCTCAGCAGCCTGGTCTTCCTCCCCACGGTCAGCATTGCTGCCAAGAGGCAGTTCCACATGGAGGCCATGGTCTACCTCTTCACCATGTTCTTTGTGGCGGTAAGTCCGGGGCCCTGGGGATAGGACCCACCCGGGGCCCCTCCCAGAGACGGAGGACAGGGGCTGTCTTTCCACCACGTTGCTCTGTTGGGTGATGAAGAAAAGTGATGATGGGGAGGTGGAGGAAAGAGCCCAGAGACCAGGAGAGAGGGCTGTGGGCCCCCTTCACCTTCCTGGACCTCAGTTTCCCCAACTGTGGCAGGAAGTCACCCTGGGATTGGTGTCTGCGAGACCAAGCCCACAGTGCGCCAGGGACAAGCCCCTCCAAGATCCCCCTTTTCTTGCCAACCACCCAAGGCTCCTCCTGGCTCCAGCTCCCCTCTTCACCCCCCCCCCAAGACTCTCCCTGGTACTCCAGGCCCAGGAGGGGGCTAGCAGGGCTCAGGGAACGTGTAGGGCCAGGGGAATCTGGTTCCAGGATTCTGCAGCTGGCCTCAGTTCAGGAGGGCCTGCTCACGTCGGCTTGTCTCTCCTTCTTGGGGCCTACGTCTCTCTCGGAGTCCTTCTTTCTCTTTCTATTTATATGTCTGGCTGTCTGTCTCTCTCTCTCTGTCCCCCTCCCCCGTCTCCCTGTGGGTCTCTTTCGCTCTGTGTTTCTCATGCTGGCTCGCGCTGTGTCTGGTTCTCTCTGGATTTCTGGAGCCATATCCTCACGGAATTGACTCTCTTTCTAAATCTCATGGTGTCCGTCCCTAGCTCTGTTGCCCTCATGTGTCTCTCTGGCCCTATCTATCCATCCCTCTAGCTTCTGTCTGTCTGTCTACCTATCTACCTATCTATGTACTATCTCTCTAATCAGTCATCTATACATATATCTAATCAATCACCTCTCTACCTGCCTGATTAGCCAGCAGCCAGCCAGCCAGCCAGCCAGCATCTCTCTACATCTTAGTGCCTTCCTGCCTCCCTGTCTGTGAGCCTCTGAGGCTCCTTCCAGCCACCCTTGCCGCTGGACCCCCAGAGGGGCCCCACTCTCTTTTCCTCCATCATCTTCCATCAGACCCAGCCTTGGTTTAAACCCAACTCCCTGATGAAGCATGCTCGGGGGAGGTGAGGGTTCCCGGACTCCGTGTGGCAGTGCCAGCCGTGCGTGGGTGCCCCCCCAGCCCCGAGCAGCAGGGCCTCCCCGGGCAGCAGGGCCTCCCCAGGCAGCAGGGCCTCCCCGGGCAGCAGGGCCTCCCCGGGCAGCAGGGCCTCCCAGCTCCTTCAAGGAATCTTGTCGAAAGCCGTTTCATTTGCTGCTCGCGGGACCCCAGCTTGGGTGAGGGCCAGGAGGTCTGCCCAGCAGATGAGGAACCAGAGCCGGGCAGACAGGGGGCTTCTCTGTGAGTACAAGGGCCCAGGGCCGGGGAGAGGAGCCGGGGTCTTGTCCTCCAGGCCCATGTTGGACCCCGCCCCCGAAACCACAGTCACCGCCAGGCCACCCCTCCCCACTGGGGCTGAGCTGACCCCACAGCTGCCTCTGCGGCTGGCCTCAGAGGCCCACCCCGCCCTGCCCCACCCAGCCAGAGTGGCAGGGACAGCTGCGTCCGGCGACAAGTGTCCCCGGCCTAAAGACACAATCAGGCCCCTTCTCCCAGAGCCCCCAGTGGCACCATCGCCACTTCTGCCTCCCGTGTGGAGTCTTCTGTGTTCCCACCGGGCCCGTCCTGTGACAGCTGCTGGACCCGTGCTGCGTGTCGTGTCACGTGGAGTCCCCTGGCCCACCCCACGGAGCAGGGGCTCTCGTCCCCGTTTGACAGGGGCCTTCCACCCCAGCCCTAGGGGCAGTCCGCCGCTTGTCAGAGCTCACGGCCAGGACCTGCCAGGCCGGCCTCCGGAAGCCGCGCCCTCTCCTGCCAGGCATCCAGCCACCTGCCACCCGCGCCCCCGATCAGCGCCGTGCAGAGCCAGGTCTGCTCGGTCGAAAGAGGGAGGGAGGCACAGAGGCTGAGGGCCCACAGCTGCTTCGCCCTGATCCTTGGCAGGTGGCTCCCTCCTGAGTCTCACCTGCCCCACCTCTCCAGCAGGGGTGAACCGAGGGCCTGGGGGGAAAGGCCCCTCCTGGGCCAGCTCTCCTTCAAACCGCTCCAAAGCCTCCCTGATGCTGTGTTCACAGGGAAACACTTGGCCGATGGTAAGCCAGCTCTAGGCCGGGACGAGGCGGGTGACAGGGCACAGACCGCGTCCAGAATCTCAGAGTGATGAAGCCTTTAATCGTACATCGCGATCTGTGCTATGTAAGAGAGACAATGGGTACAGAGACAGCAGGGCTCGGGTGGGGGTGGGGAGAAGTAGTTCTGGAAGGAGCCGGAGGGTCACTCACAGGGCCTGGCTCTGCCTGCCGGAGCCACGGAGAACAAGTGTTCTCCCTCCTCTCTCCTGGAGATGTGAGCACCTTGATCGCGCCCCACCTGAAGCTCCTCTTTGCTGAGCTAAACAGTCACATCCACGGCCTGATTCCTTTCCCCCAACCTGTTCTTTGCCAGCGGCACTTCAAAGGGTGCAGCTTCCGCAGCTCAGCACAGCTCTCTGGGGGGGGTCTGACCAGACAGAGGGGAGCAGTACCGTGTCCTCCCCTGTTCTGGACGCTACATCTCTGTTAATGCCTCCTTGGTGCACCTGAGCTTTAGTTCCCATGAAGTTGCCGCCAGTGGAAGCTCTAAATCGACCTCAACTTGCTCGACTCACCAGATGACCCAGGGCTCTCACCACCCCTGCACCGTAGCATCCCTGGCGCCTCCAGATGTGGGCTGCTGTCCTGCACGCCTCTCCACCCAGCTGAGCTGGGCTGACCAAGCGTCGCCTGTGCTGGGCTCCAAGCTTGTTTATGCCCTTGAGCTTGTCAAAATAATTACATCATGTCATTAAATATTACTTAAAAGGATGAAATGTGTAAGCGAAAGGAGACGGTTGTCCAGAAATAAGTTGACAGCTTTGAAAATACAGACATTTTGCTTTAAAATTGCTATTAAATTAGGCATCTGGCAGACAACTATAGGAGCGTGGGGAGGAGGGGGGCAAGGAGGACGCTGCTTTCCGCACCTGCCCGGGGGGGGGGGGGGGCGGGGGCGGGGGTGTCTCTGCGATCTGTCCTCACTTTAGAGAAACAAACTGAGGGCTGCCGGCGGGTGGTTCTCAAAGCGGGCTCCCTTCCGGCGGCACCCCGAGATCAGCCCGAGACCCTCTTAAAGAAACAAACCTCTGACCCCCAACCCCGACCTGCTGAGGGGTCAACCCACAGGGCAGGCTCAGTACCTGAGAATCCGCAAGCCCCCCAGGGCTTCAGATGCCTGGTGGTCAGAGGGGTAAATGGTGGGAGAGAAGGCCCCACCGGCCCGTGCAGGGCAGACCGGTACCCAAGGAAACAGGCTCCAGCCTCAGCAGACCTGGATGTTGAGGGAATCTGTAGGTCACACGGGAGGGTCCTCACCTCTGCGGGCTTCGTCCGCAAGACCCTATGGGGGAGTAGTCCGCTGCGTCCCCACGTTTCAGATGGGGAAAAGAGCCATGGGCCATTCGGTGACTTGCCCGAGGTCCCAGCTCACGGGGCCGTGGCTCGGGGCCCAGGCATGGCCCCGGGGCTCCAGAGCTCTCCTCTCCCTGCTGACCGACCGTCTGTGGGTTTCCCGGCAGCTCTACCACGCCTGCAACGGGCCCGGCCTGTCGGTTCTCTGTTTCCTGCGCCACGACATCCTGGAGTACTTCAGCGTCTACGGGACGGCCCTGAGCATGTGGGTGTCACTGATGGGTGAGTGGCCGCCCCCGGTAGCCCAGCCCTGCGCCGGGGACCTGGGTCCCCCGCCACCCACCCTGCACTCGGCCAGCCAAGCCCGCCGACCGCCTCCCCGCCGCCTCTCATCTCTGAGAACCTCCTTCCTTACCCGGAGGTTCAGAGTGGTGCTCAGTCTGTGAAAAAGCAGGCGTAGCACTTCAGGGCCTTGATTCCCATTTTCCATAACCTTTTAAAGTGGCACATTTAGTAAAGGCTTGTTTTGACAGACTGAGCAGAGGCGTACAGAGGAAAAAAGGAAGCGCTCGGCCCCCTCCTTTCCCCCCGGAGAACCGCCGCTCGCAGTTCAGAGTCTGCGCCCCCAAGGCTGTCCCCGAGGCTCGCACACGATTTTTAGCTCAGGTCTTTATGAAGATGGGACCGTTCGAAACCACACGGTTCTGAGACTGTTCTTCACTTACTGTGGACTCGTGGCGACGTCAGGACGCACGGTCCCCGTTAGACTGGGGACTTCCTGCTACGGGCACGGGCCTGTGAAGGACCCAGATCTTTCTCGTCTCCCAGCTGTGGTCTTCGTGTCTGCGTCCTAGTGGTCCCACGGGAGACATTCATTCCCGGACACCACACATTGATCTCTGTATTAGAGCAGCTTCCCGCCAGCCTAACCCAGGCTGCTCTGTCCACGGGAATGCAGCAGCCTGCTTGTCCTTTAAAACCAGTTGCAGTTCAGACCTTTGGGGGGCCCAGGCTGGGCCACGGGGTCTCCCTGGCAGAGGGGACACTGCACCCGGACCCCGAAGGGAGGGCCTCTGGGGGAGCAGCGGCCAGGAGGGGCGCGGGAGGCCCCTCACCTCACCCGGCTCTCTCCCTGGCAGCACTGGCTGACTTCGATGAGCCCAAGCGGTCGACTTTAGTGATGTTTGGCGTCCTGACCATCGCCGTGCGGACCTACCATGACCGCTGGGGCTATGGGGTGTACTCGGGGCCCATCGGCACAGCCGTCCTCATCATCACGGCCAAGTGGGTACGTACTGTGCGAGCCCGACGGTCGGGGCACCCTCCCCTGACAGTGACTCCTCCCCCTTGGGGTCTCCATCTACCTCCTGCCACGTGGGTTGGCAGGCTGGACACAGGGCCTCAGCTAACACATAGAAGATGACCGTCGGGTGCCCCAGCCATGCAAACCTGGTTTGTTTTACGTCTGTACTCACTAGCTCTGGACCTGACCCCAGTCACTTAACCTCTCTGCCTCAGTTTCCACATCTGTAAAGTGGGTGTTACAGTCCAGTACCTACCTCATAGGGTTGGTTCTTAGATTAATTGAGATAATGCCTCTTAAGGACTGGCACAGAACCTGGCTTCTAATGTGCTCAACTGTTTGTTATTGTCATTAT
Source organism: Pseudorca crassidens (assembly GCF_039906515.1). NCBI lineage: Eukaryota > Metazoa > Chordata > Mammalia > Artiodactyla > Delphinidae > Pseudorca > Pseudorca crassidens. The sequence continues at coordinate 2,354,322 of NC_090302.1, read as the reverse complement.
TATTATTATTGAAGAGAACGGCTGGTTTAGAGATGCAATATCAATTGGAAGTGGCCTGGGTTAATCTGGGAAGACGTCCTGGAGGGGCTGAGGCTTGAGCCTGGTTCAGATAAAGAGGGAGGACGTGCGTGAGGCCGACCGGAAGGTGGAGCTGCTCGTGGGCATGGAAGCAGCCTGAGCCAGACTGATGGCCCTTGGTTGGGCACCCAGGGGCCTGGCACCACGAGGCCTTCTACACGTGGTCCCCAGGCCTCCCCGCACCCTCTGTCATAACAAGGCCCTCCTGGCTGCAAGGACTGAAACCCGCTCAGACCAGCCCAAGGGAAAGAAGGATGCTTGGGCAGGGTGCACCCAGGCGTACTTCCTGGGCCCCCAGGGCAGGGAAGGAACTGAGCCTTGGGGACCAGAACAAAGCCCTGGGAAGCAGGAGGGCGGTTCTCAGGGGAAAGAGGTCGGGCTGGGCAGCTGATGCAGAAGGTGCAGACTGGGGAGGGAAAATAGAGTTCTGGTGGTGGTGAGCGTTCCAAACTCGCCCCACTCCTCTCTCCGCCCAGAGAGCGGAGGATTTAGTTTGCCAGTTGGTTGGTGAAGAAACCAGGCTCCAAGGTCAGCAATTTAACAAGATGTCACGGCAGGACAAGCGTGAGGCCGGGTCCTGACTCCAAGCAGAAGGGAAGGAGCCTCTTTCTCACCACATCTTGGGGAAGCCAAGCTGGCCCCGCGCTGACCCAGGAGGCCCCTCGGAGAGGGGCGGAAGTGTGCTGGGGTCTGACTTGTCTGGACCAGGAAGGACCACGTTAATTAACATTCTGGAATGCATAAACACACAGCGCTCTCCGTGCTGATAATTCGCTCCCTCCCTGGCAGGAAGTGGGATAAAGGCTCCCGAGTTGTGCCCTGGAAGGCGCTCCTCCAGCAGACCTTGGCCGGGGCTGAATCTGGGCTGGATTCTAATTAGCCAGAAGAGCGGTCACTCGCCAGTGTCCCCACGAAGCACCACGGGAACCGAGAGGGCTTCCTGGCTCCCTGCATCTGGGGCTCAAATGGTGTTTTCTAGACCATTAAATGTGGAGTTGATTTTGGCTTTTCAAGGACAGTTGTTTCCTGGAATGAGGGCTGAGTTTTTCTCGTGGAGGCCTGCCCCTTCTTGAGCAACTCTCAGGGACAGGAAGTGGAGAGAGATGGGTGAAGGGGCTGCGGAGCGGGGCCCGGGTGCCACCTGGGGCAGGATTGGCTGGAGGAGAGCTTCCGGGCCTCAGCCGGCTGCCCCCAGAGTCACGCTCCCTTAGCTGCACCCACACACCACCCGCGACATTGCAGGTCCTGATTCCTCACCAGCAATGGGAAATTTCAGAAAACTGAAAAATCAGGCATCGTTTGAGAATTCATTTGGTGACAAAACCTGCCCTGACCCAGCATGAAGCTACTCATGGTCTCTGTGTGATCCGCTGGCGGGGTGGGGGGCGGGGGGGCGGTGCCATTACGGGGAGCTGCCCTCCCCGCCGGGGCATCCACCGTCCACGATGTGTGCAGCCGTTTCCCTTGCTGAAATCCAAAACGTCCTGTGCGCTGAAAGGCCTTGGCCCGAAGGTTTGGGTTTTCAGGATGTGGACCCGCATTTACTTCACCTTTTCAGTGTATGTGAACCCCTGTGTTTAAACTCCCATTTGAGCCTTACTCTAGGTATCAGCATCTGAGGAATGGCAGGTTTCACACGCCGGTCGGGTGTGTCTAATAAATGCTACGATGAGTCTGTCGACTCTGAAAGTGACTGGAGGTCTCGGAGGGATGGCCACACTCATCTCCCACCCGCCACGGCCACGCCGGCGGGCGGGTCCCACACCGCCAATACCCCTTTGCTGTAGATAACCACGTGTCTGGTCCCCTCGGGTTCTCCTCTGGCTGGAAAGGGCGGCCTTCTTTCACCCCAAGAGGCAGACGGGGCAGGGGGTCCTTGTGGGGTCAAAATGCCCAGGGCATCCACGGCCCGATCACCCAGGCGGGGTCTCCCTTGGGTCCTGCAGCCATTGGGCCAGATGCGTCCGGGCCTTTCCCTGAGCCCCATCTCCCACCTGAGGATGCCCAGGGTGCAGGTGCCCAAGGCTGCGACTGAGAGCGTTCCTCTGGCCCCTCTCCCCGCAGCTGCAGCAGATGAAGGAGACGAGGCGCCTGTATCCCGACAAGAGCGTGTACACCCAGCAGATAGGCCCCGGCCTCTGCTTTGGGGCCCTGGCTCTCATGCTGCGCTTCTTCTTTGAGGTACCTGGCGGGGGACTGGGAAGCAGCCCACCCACAAGGGCTCCGGTCAGCAGGTCAGCTCCAGCCTGCTTGGCCAGGTGCCGAACGGGGCCGCGCCCCTCCCGGGGGCTCCAGCAGCGCCCCACTCGTGCACCTCCCTCCAGTCATGGTCTGGTCCTTCCCTGGCACCCCTGGCATTGCGGGGCTGTGTCGGGGGGGTCAGTACAGAGGGCTTGCATCTGATGAGGTGCACAGCCCGGAAGGGGCCTGGGGCAGCGGGCACACCTGGAGGAGGGAGGGAGAGGGGAGACGGGGAGAAGGGATGTGCTGGGGGAGGGGGGAGGGAGGAGCCCCAGCCGCATCATCAAAGGCGCAGTGAATTGGCGCAGACCTTCGGTGATCTAGGGGTTTGGTGGAGGGAAAGGCCACCATGGACTGGACGGTGGAGGGAGGCTTCTTGGAGGAGGGGACTTGGCCAGACTCCCGAGGACAAGCCAGGGGGTCGGGGAGGAGCCCCTGTTACTGGCAGGTGCCATGTCACGCCAGGCCCGCAGCCGGGGCACAGAGCGGAGGACCCAGGGCGGGGCAGGGGCTGTGGGAGGGAAGCTGGGCTTCCGGGCGGGGGCTGAGGCCGCAGACCGGTCCTCCGTCTCCCCTGCAGGACTGGGATTACACCTACGTCCACAGCTTCTACCACTGTGCCCTGGCCATGGCCTTCGTCCTGCTGCTGCCCAAGGTCAACAAGAAGGCTGGAAGCGCGGGGCCCCCCGCCAAGCTGCACTGCTCCACCCTCTGCTGTGCTTGTATCTAACTGTGCCTCCCCGGCTCCAGGCCCCTGCCCCGCCCCGTCCCAGGCCTGGCGAGAGTCCTTCGTCCTTCCCGACCTGGAGAAGCGCCCCTCCTCGATCCTGAGGAGTCTCCAGGGCTGTGGGAAGCGCCCCACTGAGCGCTTCTTGAGAATCCACTTCTGAGGTTTCTGCTGGGTACTAAGAACCATGCTGGAAAGGAAAGAACTTTCTCCCTCCTCCTAGGCCGAGGTCCCGACGAGTGGGTATGTCTGCAGAACCCTGGAGCCAGCGTCTGTCCCCCCCGCCTCTTCGCCCAGTCCCAGCCCCAAGGGGGTCTGCCGCCACCCCAGTCCCGTGTGCTCCCCTTGGAAACAGGGATTCCCACCCCTGACCTGTGCCCTCAGGCTCAGCGCACCAGGGCCAGCGGGGCCACTCTGTCCCCGGCCCAGGCCTGCCTGCCCCTTGGCGCCCCTCCAGCCGGGTCCCTGAATCAAGCCATTTTCATGTACTGAATGCCCAAGCTCTTCGCACTCGTCATTTCATCTAATTCTCAGAAACAGGGATGATGGCATATTCGAGGCCCAGAGCTGGACCCCAGCCCACTGTCCCTGGTCTGACACCACAGCATCCACTTCGCTATGGAGCTATCCCAGCAAGAGGCGGGAGCGCCCTCAGAGCCTTTGAGCTCCGGCCCAGCGTGGGAAGGTGGGCCTGGGTGCCAGGACCTTGAGCGGAGGCCAGCGGGCCCGCCGGGCTGGCCTCACGGGGCAGGGCTCGCCTTCCGCCGAGGGCAGAGGTCAGCCTGCTCCCATCCAGGGCCTGTCTGCACCGGCCCGGGGGTGCGGGCGGGAGCGGCCCTCCCAGACATCACCTCACAGACACTAGCCTCCTGCCTGCCGAATGGTCTGGGCGCATCTGTCAGGCAGGAAGTTCCCTACACCTGTCTGGGGCCTCTTCGTGTTGCCAGACGGTGCAGTTACCCACATCCGCACCCACCGCATGGGACGGCCCAGGATTTGTCCTGAAGTCACCTCCTCCACACCTCGGGGGCCGGGAGGGAGCTGGCTCCAGCACCGAGGGCTGGGCACAAGGCTGACCCGCCGACCGGGGCGCGTCTGTCGGCCTCCCTGAGTGCCCGGCGTCCCATGTCTTAGGGCCCTGGACACCGGCAATCTCACCCCAGCTCAGCCCCTTTTTGTCCCCACAGCCTGTTGATGACAGAGCAGCCCACCAACAATCAGGGTCCTCACCAAGCCATGGGGGGTGCGGGGCGGGAGCTAAGCCTTCACAGTGTCCCCACGGGAGGGCACGGGGCGCGGAAGGGCCTCTCCACAGAGCAGCTCTGTGCCCGGCGAAGGGGGTGCAGGTGCTGCCTCGACTGGCTTCTGGCCTTCTTGTTGGGGTGTGAGCACACACACGCGCACACAGACGCACATGTACACGCCACGCACAGGTACACGTGAAGAGACCGGGGCCCTGTACCAGGGACTTCCCGCCTGGTCCCGTCTCCCACACCCACAAGAGGAGACTCCTGTCTCAGCACCAGGTGGTAAGGCAAGGGGCAGACTCCGGGGCCACGGTGGGATGGCGGGAGCCAGGGGGCGTTACTCCAGAAACGGCGTCTGCGAGGTGGCTGGTCTCCGCCCACCACCTCCCTCCCCCAACCCCCGCCCCGCCACCTCCCTCCCCCAACCCCCCCGCCCCGCCACCTCCCTCCCCCAACCCTCCGGCCCGCCACCTCCCTCCCCCAACCCCCCCCCCGCCCACCACCTCCCTCCCCCCATGCCCCCCCCCCCGCCCACCACCTCCCTCCCCCCATGCCGCCCCCGCCCACCACCTCCCTCCCCCAACGCCCCTCCGCCCACCACCTCCCTCTTGCCCCCCCCCCCGCCCACCACCTCCCTCCCCCAACGCCCCGCCCACCACCTCCCTCTTGCCCCCTCCCATCCCCCCCAGCGAGTACCCCCCCCACCCAGCGCTGTGGCAGCACATGGAAAGTTGGAGGCCGCAGACGCTCCCGAGCAGGGAGCGGCGAGGGGCCCGCCGAGCCGTAAGCGCCGCACCAACAGGCTGCTCGCTGTGGCCGCGCTGATTTATGCGGCTGTCTGGGAGCCTGGCCAAGTCTGTAAGTCATGGACAGTTAGGAGACGCGCTCCAGCCCTCAGCCCTGTCTGCCTCTCGGGCTCTGGGCCCGACTGCGCCCCTCCTGAACAGGGCTGTCCCCCACAGAGACCCCTTGGCGGGTCCAGGTCCAGGTCCTGAGCCCACTTTGCAGAGGAGGACGCTGAGGCCCAGGGATGCTGGCAGCTGGCCTTCGTCCCTTGGACACCAACCAGTGAGTTGGTGGCCATGCCCAGGGTCTTGCCAATCACCCCAGAGGCATCTTCCTCTGGCTCAAGGGCCCGCTTGGCATCTTGGGGGCTCTACCCAAGGGCCAGGAGGGGAGTGCCCAGGAAAGGGAACGGAAAGGGAGGCAGCCACCCCGAACGGTCACCCCGACACCTCAAGACTAACAAGGGCCAAGGGTCATGGTCTCAGGCTCAAACACCTCCGAGTCCCAGTGTCATCGAGCCCTGGGGTCTTCCTGTCCCTGGAATCTGAGACTCAGGCACCTGGTGCCGGGAAGCACCTCTGAGGCCATCCTGGGCCATCTTGGGCTCCAGACAGGACTGCCCTTCCCACCGAGCCCTGATGGGGGAAGGACTAGGGGTCCCTGAGTCCTGCGAGCCTGAAGACGTAGTCCTGGATGTTACTGGAAGCCTAGAGCAGTGTGTGCAGCAGAGCTTCCTTTAATAGTGGAGAGGCTCGCCCGTCCTGTACGGCGGTCGCCTGACACACAGGCTGGTGAGCGCTTGAAACGTGGCTGGCGGAGCTGAGTCCTTAAACGTCAGTTGCGTTTAATGAACTGAAATGTCAGTAGCCACACGTGGAGGGTCGTAGATGAGATACAGGATGCCTGGTTATACTTGAATTTCAGATAAACAAGAGATCATTATTTTGCCTCGGTAGGTCTTAAATTTGGGATATACTTAAGGAGACAAACTAAAAAATGACTCACTGTTCCTCAGAAATTCAAATGTAACCCAGCGTCCGGTGTTTTACGGGGCATCTAGCCCCTGCGGCTAGCAGCTGCCCATGGGGCAGCACGTCTACAGGACACAAAAGGATGGGCAGCTCCCTGGACATGTGGGTCTGGGCACCCTGGGTTAAACCAAGCGACACAGGCAGAGGGGCTGCAGCTCCCAGTTGACGCTGTGGCCTCGGCGTGGTTGGTGGGGGACAGGGGTGGGGGGGCGGGGGGCCCGCTGGAGCCCTGCAATAGCCTCCCTGGGCCTGGGCCTGGCTTCCAGACCCTGCAGGGCAAGAAGAAGCAGCAGCTCATTCCCTGGCCCAAGCACACACGAGCCCCAGGCCCAGGCACACGCCCCCTCCCGGTGCACACACACTCCGAGCCCCGAGGGGGAGGGGGAGGGGGGCCCCACACCTCCAGCGGCCCCAGTGGAGAAGTATTATAAACATTTACAACAAGTAGACAAAACAGTCTATTGTAGCGACCCCTCCGCCTCCCCTAGGAGCTGGGGTGAGGCTGGCATGGTGGGGGGAATACTTGGGCTCCCGCCAGGACGTCCTCTGTTTGCACAAGCGGAGGTGTTTTCATCTGAGGGCAGTCTGCGTGCTGTGGCCTTTGTCGTGTCTGCTACTGAAGTTTCCTGTCTCTGTTATTCTCTTCCCCAGTAAGACCATCTGAAACCCAAAACTTTTATTGCCCCTTTAAAAGAGGCTTTACAGCTCCCCATCTGCCTCATCCTGGTCCGCGCTCTCGGAGCTGCTGTGATTGTAATTAGCCAGGCACGCTGGGCGCTGGGCACCGTGTTAGGAATTCGTCCTGGTCTCAGCCGCAGGGTCTTGGCGGGAGGAGCTGCAGGGAGGAGGGCCAGGTATGTGGGCAAGCCCCATTCTGCAGAGTCAGCTGGAAGCCCCGGGGTTTGCTGCTTAGCTGGTTAGCAAAGCAAGCTGAACACCCTGGTTAGCAGCGACCCAGGGCACGTGCCACCTGGGGACCTGGCTGCTGTCCCGGCCACCTCCCCGAGGCTCTGTGCCCTGGGGCCTGGCTCTTCCCATCTCTGCACCCAGATCCCCCACCTTTGACTGGGAGTGGCTGCCTCTCCCCGCCAGGCACTCAGGCCCGTTAGGGTGAATTAAGTCAGAGCTGGCTGGACTGGAAAGATCCTGGGAAAGTGATAAAGGCAGAAACAGGAGGCAAGAGGAGGGGCTGGGAGGAGTGGGGTGCTCAGGGCCCCGGCTTTAGTTTCCCCACTGCGGCCCCAGGCACGTTCGCTGCGTTCCCCTAGTCCTCTATGCCTCAGTTTGTCCGTTTGTAGTACAGCCCACTTCACATGGGTTTTGCCAAGATTAAATGAGATAATTGAATACAGAGCACTAGCAGAGTTGTTTTTTTTTTTAAAGCTTTAATTTTATTTTTGGTTGCGTTGCGTCTTCGTTGCCTAGAGAAAGCCCGCGAGCGGGGGCTACTCTTCGTTGCGGTGCATGGGCTTCTTGCGGTGGCCTCTCTTGTTGCGGAGCACGGGCTCTAGGCGCGCGGACTCAGTAGTTGTGGTTCGCGGACTTAGTTGCTACGTGGCATGTGGGATCTTCCCGGAGCAGGGCTCAAACCCGTGTCCCCTGCATAAGCAGGCAGATTATTATCCACTGCACCACCAGGGAAGTCCCTAGCAGAGTATTTTTTAAATGACATTTTTTTTTAATGGCATCATTGTTACTTTCATTATCAGTGGTCATGGGCAAGCAAGGGAGTCTCTAGAATGTAGTAGACGGATCCTTACCCTCAGGGAACATTCACCCTCAAACACCCCCATTTGACAAGGAAACAAAATGCTTCAAACCAAGTGTTTATTATGGGTGAAGGAATTAAGCAAGGCAGGCTGCCTGGAAGAGGCAGGTTTGAGACTGAAACTAGAAAAGCCAAGTGGACGGAACTGTGGGAGCCTGCAGACACGTGGCTCTCTGTTCTCGCCTGCGAGGCATGCTCTGAGTCTGACCGTCCCCTGTATACTGACCATCTCCCTGAGCTCCTGCACCTTTCCCGACAGCAGCAAGAAAACCACCGGTGACCCGATGGAGAGATGATGCCAACGGCTGGGCTGTCCCTGCTTCCACTGCTGGCATGAGTGCCTCTAAAAACGGCTGAAATGCATCTCAGGGGGCTCCAAGGAGCTCCGGTTCTCTATGTCTCGGTGCAGAAAGAATTCAGCGACAGGCAAAGTGATAGATAAGAAGTGATGTATTAGAATAGAACACTTGTGAGGCTTACAGGTGGGCAGGCAAGAGGGTGCCACCCCCGAGAATTTAGTGGGCTACGGTTTCACAATCAAAGGAAAAACGGGGAGGGGGAAAAGACCACCTGCTTCCTCACTGTTGAGTAGACGTCAAGCTTCCATTATCACCTCCTCTTCCATGTCAGGCGGAGGAGTTTTCTTGGCCTCACGTGGTCAAGCCGGGACTGTCATGGCGCAATGGAAATGACCAAAAAGGCAGGAACGCATACGAAAAATGGTAAATCATCTCCGGTTTCAGTATAATGTCACCCTTTCCTTATATTTTTGGTTTTCGCGTGGGCAGAGGAGCGTGTCCTGGGAATCAGTAACTTACTGACCTCACTGCACAGGATGTGGGTCTCATTCCACCACTGTTTTATTGTTCTGGGGCATGTCTCATGCTTCTGTTGCATGGTTTTGTCACTAAGCAAGTCTGCTTGGTTTTGTGGTTAAGCAAACCTGCTTTCTTGAGTGATCATTAACTTACAGGGGTCTCCTGTACTTTTCTTCCTTACGTACAATCCCCTAGTGGGATTAACTATTTAATCAGCTACTTTGTCCTTTACCATGTCTCTCTCACCAGGACAAGAGAGACGATTTGGCCTGGTGACTTCAAGGTCCAGAGGTGGAGGAAGAAGCTGGCTGCCCTGGGCCCAGGTTAAATGTCACCTGCTTCCTGGCTGGTCACCAAGCAGCCTTCTCAGCCCCTCAGATTCACCCGGGACCAGGCAGACCTTCCAGCTCCCACAGTCTAGCGGGGGCCACAGAGACAGGGATGAGCAGTGAGGGATGGGGGTCAGGAAAGTCTCTGCAAAGGGGGTGCCGTTCACTGACCTGAAGGAGAAAGAGGCGGCGGTCCAGGGGGAGGGTGAAAGGTCAAACAGGGTCCGTCTGGGAACTGCAGGGCCCGAGTGCCCATGGACGGCTCCGGGCGGGGCTCGGTGGAGAGTGGGTGGGCTGGGTGCCCACGGTCCAGGGAGAATCTGGGGAGGGAGCGGCCTCACCATCGTGTCCCACTGCTGTGAGAAGGTGGGCAAAGTTTGGGAAGCAGACCAGAGGAGGCAGCGTGGGTCCGGGCGAGGGCGGAGGAAGGGGGCGTGGGGGACAGGGTGGCCCTGACCGAGCAGGCTGCAGGAGGTGTGTCTGCATACGCTCAGGGGCAGAGGGGGCTGCCCTCACCCGGGAGGGTCGTCAAGGTGAGTTGTCCAAAGCTTTCGAACAGCCCACTGGTTCCATAAAGTTGCGCAGAGTCGAGGTCACCCCCAGTGTCCTCCGCCCCTTGGGCCCCTGCATCCTTTGTGGGGTGGAGACAGCGAGGTGAGGCACCCGGAGGGCACCGCACACGCCGACGTCATGGCCAGAGGGGGCCTCCTGAAATCTGGGGGCTCAGTGCGGCCGGAGCGTCCCCCTCGGCACCCAGCTCCCCACGCTTACCTAACGAACGTGGGCCAGAGCAATAAACGGGTGGGTTTTTCTGTGTCTGTCTCGGCACGGGCAGGCTCACGGCTCCTGGAAGCGCCCACACGTGATAAATGGCTAACCTGTGACCTCCGAGGCTTTAGCCTTGACCCCTTGCTGACCTGTCCCCCAAGAGCAGGATGGTGGAGCCCAGGGGCTAGGAAAGGGGCTGGCTCTGGAGTGCCCACTCCCCAGGGGCCATGTGACCTTGGGTGACCTTCAGCTCCCAGCACCTCTAGAGGCAGGGACCCCTGCTCATCCTGCTGGGGCCACCCAATGGGATGCTGGGGGAAATGGCACCTCCCTCACAGGCCCCCACTGCAGACGCGTCAGGAAGGCCCGCAGAGGCACACAGGACCTTCCATCCCACCAGCAAACAGGCAGCATGCCGTCGAGCGCCACCCGCCCACGTGCGCTGCGGAGAAGCAGAGGATGACAGCTCCACCCAGCCCTCAAGGGAGCCCCTTTAGCCGGGGAGACTGAGGTCCCCAGCCAGCAGATGGCTGTGACCACCCCAAGTCCAGGGCCAGGCTGAGCGGGCCGCAGGGAAGGAAGAGGCCAGCGTGTATCTGGAACTGTGCATCTAGCCTAACCACCCCCTTCTCTCCCTTCAGGGAAGCTGGGCCCCTGGTGCCTTCACTGGGGTTGTTTTCCTAAAAGCTCGGCTAACAGGGCTGCTGGCGGAGAGCCCCAGCCGGAGGCAGGCTAGCGGGTAGCCGTGGCCACATCTGGAAGAGGTGTGGCAGAGCCTCGGGCCCCCCGCACCGAAGCCACCAGCCTCAAAGCAACAGCTGATAAGCTCCCGCCACCGGCTGCAGCTCCGGGAAGCTGCCGGCCTCAGACCGACAGCCCTGACTGCCAGGGGTGGGCGAAAAGGGGCAGAGGGCACGGGGGCACCGTCTGGCCTCAGGCCTCGAGCCAGTTCCAGACATCACATCGCAGCAGGGCCCAAAAGGTGAACTCAGAGGCCGCCAAGGGCTGTGGCTCATCTCCCCCGCGAACGCCTGCTCTTCTACAATGGGCCCCGAGATGCCCATGTCCCATGGGCGGTCGTCGTCACCCCCGCACTGGGCTCCACAGCCTGGACGGGGCTCGCACACCTGTGATCACCTCCTCGTCCTAATGCCTCCTGGCCATCACCCTGCACAGACTGGAAGACGGAGGACGGATGAGTGTGGGTGTATCTGAGATCTCGCACCGATAGATTTGAGACGTGACCCCGTCTGGTGTGGGGTTTCCCAGTCCGGCCTGCTGTCCACTGCGCCTCACGGCCCCCCTGTCCTGCTTCCTGATGGCATGGAAACTTCACTGCAGACCAGCTGAGCCACTGGTGCTGCATCCTGCTATGAGAGCTCGGGGAACTTGGCTGTTGGGTTCACGGCCCCAGTTGCGCACGGGTGACTCCCCCGCTGCCTGGGGGGGGGGGGGTCTGGGCCATCTCCCCCACGTCTGGTGCATGACTGATTATTCAGGCAGCACCCGTCAAACAGACAGTGCATGAACCAGAGAAGAAGCACGAAGGAGAGTAGGCGGAGGGAACAAAAGGCCAAGCGCTGGCTCTCACCGCGCCTTCCGGAAACTTCCACGTGCTGCTTTGCATGTATTGACTCTTGGGCCGCTCAACCCTCTGAGACAAGCTCTGTGATCGCCCTTGTTTTGATTTCCACAATGATGTGTTCTTGCTTAGCTGCAGATAAGGGGATTCTCAAGCTATATTACCGTTGTTATCATTACAGATTTCTGACTGGTCCTGAGCTCAGCCAATGCTTCAAAGTGGGCTACGGTCACTATGGCCCAGTGTGTGGTCAGTTGCCCTGTGGGAGCCTGCAAAGCATGTTTGCTGGTCACATTCTAGAGGAGTCCGTCAGATCCAGCGTGCTGGTTGTTTTATTTAAATCTTCTATATTTTTATTAAGTAGTAGCTGTCCATTGTTGAGAGAGCGGTAATAAAGCTCGCGTTCTGGAAAGGACAGCCTTTAAAACAAATGATGCTGGAACAAATGAAGGTCCACAGCAAAAAAAGGAACCTCAACCCTTATCTCACACCCTATCCCAAAAATTAACCCCCCAAACCAGAAAGCTGCTAGCAGAAAACATAAGAGAAAATCTCTGTGACCTTGGGTGAGGCAGGCAGAGATTTCTAAGATATGACACCAAACATGTGATCCATCCAAAAAAAAAAACCAATAAATTAGACTTCATCAAAATTAAAAACTTTTGCCCTTCAAAAGACATCATTAAGAAAATTAGAAAGACAAGAAACAGACTGGGAGGAAATATTTGCAGAACGTATACATGATAAAGGACTTGTATCCAGAATATATAAATAAAATTTCAAAGCTCCATGATAAGAAGATAGACAGCGCAAGAAAAAATGGGCAGAAGATTTCGACAGACACTTCAGCAAAGATTTATGAATGGCCGATAAGCGCATGAAAAGATGCTCAACATTATTAGACATCAGGGAAATGCCAATCAAACCACAATGAGATACCACTTCACACCCACTAGCGTGGCTGTAATCATAATGACATTTCTTTTTTTTTTAATTTATTTTTAGCTGTGTTGGGTCTTCGTTGCTGCACGCGGGCTTTCTCTAGTTGCGGTGAGCGGGGGCTACTCTTCGTTGCGGTGCGCGGGCTTCTCATTGCGGTGGCTTATCTTGTTGCGGGGCACAGGCCCTAGGAGCACGGGCTTCAGTAGTTGTGGCACGCGGTCTCAGTAGTTGTGACTCGCGAGCTCTAGAGCGCAGGCTCTGTAGTTGTGGCACATGGGCTTAGTTGCTCCGCGGCATGGGGGATCTTCCCGGACCAGGGCTCGAACCCGTGTCCCCTGCATTGGCAGGCGGATTCTCAACCACTGCACCACCAGGGAAGTCCATAATGACAACATTTCATATAGATAGAATCCTCCAATTTCTAGAAGAGGTAAAACTAGAGAAACCAAAACAGATTGGTGGCTGCCTAAGACTGGGGGTGGGGAAGAAAGACTTGGCTACACGTGGGCACAGGAGAATTTAGGGAAGGAGCTTCAAACTAGATTGTAGTGAGGGTTACATACAAATGTACATTTACAAAAACTGATTGAATTTAATACCGGTGGATTTATGGTGTGTAAGTTATACATCTGAACCTGTTTTTCAAAAAAATCTCCCACCCCAATGGTGGATTTGTTATATCTCCTTGTAGTTCTGCCAAGTTTTGCATTATAATATATCTTTGTTTTGAGGTTTTGTTATTAGGTACATTCAAAGGAAGAACAGTTATATCTTCCCAATAAATCGATTTTTGTTTATTATTAAGCAAAGAACGAACTACTATTTCTAGTAGGTTTTTTTTTTGGTTTTGTTTTTTGTTTTTTTTGTGGTACGCGAGCCTCTCACTGTTGTGGCCTCTCCCGTTGCGGAGCACAGGCTCCGGACGCGCAGGCTCAGCGGCCATGGCTCACAGGCCCAGCTGCTCCACTGCACGTGGGATCTTCCCGGACCGGGGCACGAACCCGTGTCCCCTGCATCGGCCACCGGGGAAGCCCCTAGTAGTTCTTTTTGACTTAAAGTGTATGTTTCTGATGTGAAGATGGTCTTTCCAGTGTTCTCTGGCTTGGTATTTGCATTAATGCTTGCCTTCTATGGTTTTGTATCTTTATGTTTTAGATGTTTCTTATAAATATCAGATGGAGTTTGTCCTTTTTATCTGGCCTGAAATCGTTGTCTTTCACTATAACTTTTAGCTATTCTATTAGGGTCTATGTATTGTAATTGCCGACATAGCTGGACTGATTTCTACCATCTTATTTTGTCTTTTTGTGTTTTGTTTTATCTCCTTTCTTGCCTTCTGTTGGATTCTTGAGTTTTCTCGTTCTGCTTTCCTCTCCATTGGTCTAGAATTTACAAGCTCTACTTCTATTCTTTTAGTAGTTGCTTATCAAAGTCGATACTAAATTAATACTTTTTCTTTCTTTCTTAGAACGTTTTCATTCCACTTACCTCCCCCCCGCAACTTTAAGGCCGGTATTACCTTGTGTTTTCGCACTGTCTTCATCTAAATCCCACGCGCCATTTTTACCATCCACATTTCTTTTTCTTTTTTTTTTTTAATTTATTTGGTTGCAGCAGGCGTGCTCCTTAGTTGCAGCCGGTGTGTTCCTTAGTTGCAGCCAGCAGGCTCCCTAGTTGCAGCTCCCAGCTCCTTAGTTGTGGCATGAGAACTCTTAGTTGCAACATGCATGTGGGATCTAGTTCCCTGGCCAGGGATTGAACCAGGGCCCCCTGCATTGGCAGAGCAGAATCTTAACCACTGCGCCACCAGGGAGGTCCCCATCCACATTTATTTCGATTTGCCCACATATATAATAATGTCTTTGATTTCCGTCCTTTCTAACATTCCTGCCATCTATCTGGGGTTACTTTCCTTCTTCCTCAAATATGTCCTTTAAAGCTTCCTCAGGCGCAAACTGTGGGACATTTTCTTGATTTTTATTTGCCTGTCGCTGTCTTTATTTCGCCACTTTTCACTGGATACTGACTTCTAGGTTGGGAGCCGTTTGCTCTTGGCATCTTGACCACATCACTTCTCTATTTTCGAGCTCCCATTGCTGCTACTGAGAAGTAGGCTCTCGGCGTAATCGTCCTTGAAGGCGATCTCTGTTTCCTCTCTGACTCTTTCTCGGGTCTTCTTTTGGCCTTTGGTGTTCTGCGTTTTCACTCTGAAGCGGAGAGGTGGGAACCCCTTGTTCTTATCTTGCTTGAGGTTCCTTGGGCTCCTTATATTTTTTGGGGGGGGCGGGGCTGTCTCTCCTTAGATCTGGAACAGTTTCAGCCTTAATCCTTTTCAAATACTGCCTCTGTCCCTATCCTCTCTCTCTTCCTTTTCTGGAGCTCCAATTAGCAATATGCTTGCCTTCTCACTCCAACCTGCATGTTTTTTCACATTTCCCAGGTGCAATTTTCCTAATTTCTCGACCTTGTCCTTCAGGTTACTGATTCCTCTTCAGCTGTGTCTGAGCAGTTGTTAAACCATCCTTTGGTTTTTAATTTCAAGTATTACGTAATTTTTTGCTTCTAGGAGTCGCCCTGCTCTTTACTAATGTATTCAAGTCCCTTTTGTTTCTTCTATAAAACATACTTCGTTTTCTGGGTCTGACAGTTCTAATATCCGGATTTTTGCCAATCTGACTCTACTGTCTATTGTTTCTGTCTGCTTTCACTCATGCAGCCTTATCTTCTTGGGTATGTAGTGAATCTTTACTCTGAACTGCTCTTGGGCTGTGGGCCTTTGTGAAATGTTTCTAAAGCTTGAGACGAAGGTAGGTTCCTTTAGAGAGTGCTGGCGGTCTGAGAAGGCTTTAAAGTAAAGTCCCTTGTTGGAGGACTGGGGACAACTGAGGGAGAATGGATTCAGGCTGCACACGCACCTGAGGGCCAGCTTGTGGTTACGAACTCTTAGAGACCTATTCCTCCTCTCCTCAGCACCGAGGCTTGAGGGAGCAGGGCCAAAGCCTTACTTAGAGGGCAGGTGGGTTTTCTAGTTTACCTGGACGCTGAGGTGGAGCCCTTGGGAACCCTGGATGCGTGGAGGTGATCTTCTATCGGGCCCCCAACATATGCCCCCTCTGTGCTCTGTCTTCTGTCCCTTAGAACAAAGGAAGTCAAACAAACAAACAAAAACAATGATGCTCTGGTTTACCTGTGAGGATAGAAAGACCTCAACTCTCCAAATTCAAAATGAGAAGACAGTCTGTTCTTTGGCCATCATAACAGCAAACAGCTGCAAAGCCAGCTGCAAACCTATCCCAACCTACTGGTGACCACTAGCTTCACTCAGCCAATCAGCGGCGGTCACACCCCTCGCTGAGGACCACCCAGTTCCCAAACGCTTCCTCTGAGAGTCACACTGAACATCCGTGCCAGGCCTGCAGTTAGCTTCGATTTGGGGTTTCTGGCCTCCCAACTGTGGCTCTCCCCAGCTTAATAAACAATACATTCAGCCTTTCTGGTGTCAGATGGTGTGCAGTGAACTCACGCCTTCACATCTCGAAGCAAAGCCAGCTTTAGTGTATGACGCTGCTCTCTGGGTCCCCACTTTCCCCATCCTGGCTTGAGGATTCCACACCTCCTAGCCAGCTCAAGGCAGCATTCTAGGGGAAGTCCCTGGCAATCCGGTGGTTAGGACTCTGCACTTTCACTGCTGAGGGCGCAGGTTCGATCCCTGGTCGGGGAACTAAGATTCCCACAAGCCTCAGGGCGCAGCCAGAAAAAAAGAAAAGACAGCATTCAAGATGAACATCTTTTATTCTACCCAGAATGTGTAGCTGCTTTCAGTGGGAGGGTTTGTACAGGCTCTTGACTGGCCATATTGGTAGGGACAGATGGGGAAACTGAGGCTCTGGGGTGCTCATAACTCCCTAAAGGTCACACAGCTAGTAAGTAACGGACTCTAACCTCAGAACCCGGACAGCCTGCTGGGTCTATGCCCTTAACCTCTGTCGTTCTCAACAAATGAGTCAGTAATTGGTGAAGCCCTTCATTCATTCATCAAATATTCATTGAGCTTCCTCTATTTGCCGGGCACTGTCTGAGGCACTAAAGACACAGCAGTAAATGAGAAGGGTGACATTGCTGCACTCGGAGAACTTACGTTCCAGTGGGAGCAGGCCCGGGAGCGAGTGGAGGCTGTTTGCAGAACCTCCTTCGCAGAGGCCAACAGCCATGGTCAGAGGCTCTGCATCTCCAAGGAGACCTCGGCCCACACTGGCCATTCAGCCTGGGTCTCAAGGCTGGGACCCCTCCTCTAAAGTGCCCAGGCCTCTAAGAGGCAGCTGCAGTGGTGACCTCACTGACCCGTGGGAACCCCAAGGCCCAGGCAAGCTCTGTGACTTCCCAAGGTTTGGGGCTGAGCTGGCCTTGAACACAAGCTTGTATTTTTCCCCCATTCCGGTGAAGGCGACCGTTCCAACGAGGACTCAGGTGGGAGATTCTGGGCCGAGGACCTCTGGGTCCAGGGAGGGAAGAGGTCACAGTGGCAGACTGGCCTCCCTCTGCTGGTGACTCCGGTGGTCCCGATGGGGGATTTACGAGCTGTTCCGTCAGAAGCTGGGGCCAACCCCAATTTACAAGCCTGAGCACCTACAAACAAAGGGCACCCCGTGGACTGGGCTGTAGACAAAACTTCTCAGCCCCAATGCCCCTGGGAGAGCTCAGGGCGTCAGCACTTGTCCACAACTCGGTAAGCCAAGTAGGTCTTGGCCTCTGTCCTGTTGTCCTCCAGGGTCTTGGGTCCCCAAAAGGGCTCCAACACCTGTGTCCGTTGGTCAGCCGAGTCGCCGGGGAGGGGGTGGAAGATGTCGCTCCGGGAACAGCTGGGCACAGCTGCATCCTGAGGACACTGTCCCAGCCTCGCCTGGAACACAGGGTCAGACGCCATTCATTCCCAGCATGGGCTCCACTCCAGAAGGCGAGGCCAAGGGACAGCGTGTCCTGGGGGCTGGCTGGCCCCCGTCCCAGCCTGACAAAGGAGCGGTGGGAGGACAGAGCCCCGAACCGGAGGAATGTGCAAGCTTCCTCTCTGGAGCCCCCGCCCCAAGCTGGGTGCCGTCTGTGGGGTAGGGCGGCATGCTGGCCCCAGAGTGGCCGGGGGGCAGCTGCAGGGGGCTCCGCGCTTCTGGAACCCTGTGCTGCGGTTCCCACCTACCTGCTCAGGGGCCACCCCTGGGATCTGAGGGCTGGTGAAGCCTGTCCCCGAATCCTGCACACGGGCCACTGTAGGCTAAGACTTGCCTCAGCTGAGAAGCACTGCTTTCCTAGTCCCCGCGCAGCAAGATGCGGGGCCGAGGTCACCATCCAACCCCGGCTTGAGTCCCCGCTTCCAAACCTCCCGTGGCACCGTGCCACCCGCCCGTCAAACTGCAGCCTCCAGTGGGGACGGGTGTGGGGGAGTGGATGGGCGTGGAGGCGGGGGGAGGGGGGTGCGCGTGGGTGTCGGGGCGTGAGTGGCGGGTGCAGGAGGTGAGTGGGCGGGTGGGGGGCGGGGGGACGTGGGTGTGGAGGGGCCGGGCGCTCACAGGCTTCCCGGCACCTGGACACCTCCGCACGTTCCTCTGCTCCCTGCCTGTTAAAACCTTGCTCATGCTCCGGCACCAGGCGAAAACCCTAGCCTCCCAAACGGCCCCTTCCACGACCCCCTCCCTGCGTTCACCACTCATTGCTGAGGGGCGACTTGCATCCACGTGTGTGTGTCGCCCCCGTGCCCCTCCTCCCCCCAGACCCCACCCCACCGACTCAGAGCCCTGAGAGCAGCTGCCGCCCCGTCAGCCTGTGACGGACGAGGAGATTTCTGGTGTTTTTATTCATTTTTCTTTTACTTTTTTACCACATAAGCAGCACACAGGTAGGCAACGGTTCCAGGTTTGTTCAAAGCAACCCTTTAACTCTTAAAAAATGACCCGTCACTCGGCCACGTTGCAGAAAAGTCCAAACGTGCAGGTGAGCAAGGTGGCCGCCCAAAGCACCTGCGATCACAGATATTTCTCTCTGCAGCCGCTGACGGGGCTGCTGTGCCAGGTGTGCTCAGATGTGAGCTCACTGAATCCCCAGGCGGCCCTGACGGGGAGGGGCCGCGACAAATGTGCGAGGTCAAGGGCGGCAATGTGACTGACTTGCAGGCCTGGGCCCAGCAGGGGGCTCAGAGCCCGTGGGAACACCGCCTTCCGTCTCTCCTGTGTCACCCCCACCCCCCATCTCTCTCAAACACCTTCTAGGTCGGGTGCTGGGTCCTCTCTCACATCTGTCACGTTGCAGGGTGGACGGGAGCTCAGGAGGGTGCCCTGTGGGGATGGCCAGGCCCCAGGAACCCTTCCCGGAGGCCAGGCCGGCTGCCCCACCCCCAGCCTGCTGGCCTCAGCAAGGATTTCAGCTCCCGACAGAGGGGAGGCCAAGTCTGCTGCAGCTCAGCCTCCTGCAGGCCAGGGGCCCGTTCCAGGTCGTCGAGGCTGCAGTCCAGGCTGGCCAGCTTCGGGGAACGATGGTGGGGGGGCCCTGGCGGTGAGAGTCCTGCCCCAACCTCATGCCAAGACCTTAGGGCAGGGGGCCCCAATCACCAGAAACCCCCTCTGCCCTCCCTAGGAGGAGCGTAGGCGAGCTGAAGCACGGGCACTCAGGACACGGGGGAGGAAGCTCTGGGGCCTGGGACTCTCAGGTGTGGACAGCCTCCCTCGCTTCCACAGGGCTGCCAGGGACGGGGTGCCTTCCCACCGTTAAGGGGGTCCGCAGCCGTCATCTGGGAGCTGCCCGGAGAAAGGCCTGGGGCTGGCTCAACCCAGAGCTGGGGGTCCTTCACGTGAGGCCCTGGTGCCAAGTGCACCAGGGGCCAGGCCCCGTGCTTGGAGCTCCCGACCCAGAGGCACTGTGTCTGGACTTTTGGGAACTAAGGAGGGGAAGAGCCATGCCTGGAGGGGACGTCCGGGGAGGGGCCCATTTCTGAGAAACGGCCGAGGGCCCAACAGGCACTCCGCTTTCATTCTGACAAATGAAACATCTATGGAAGAGGGAAAGCCCAGGCAGCCAAGGGCGCCCTTGCCGTCTCAAAGTCCCAGGGTGCAGCGCGGGGCTCTGTGGGTGCGGGCAGCAGCTTCCGCGGGCTCCAGCCTCACCCTCAGATGGAGCGCAGAGCCCGGCAGCCACGGGGGCCCAGGCTCAGGGTCCCCAGCCGTGGGGTTCTGGGGCTGCACGCACACGCACACCAGCCCTTGCACTGGGGAGCTTCTCACTTGGCAAGTCCCGTCCAGCAGACAGTACAAGTGTCACAAGATGGTTGCCCCAGGAGAGTCCAGGCGGAGGGGAACCTGTGTGCTCAGGACCCAGGGCGGCGTCCTGAGGATGCACTGGACCCAGAAAAGCATCATGTCCACAGGCAGTGAGAGGGTCAAGGGGCAACAGAGGATGTGCCCAGACCACCAGGGAACTGCAGCTCATCTGAGTCTCCTGCCTTGGTGGGCGGGGCCAGACCTCCATCCAGGAGGGGCGGGGGAGCACTCAAGCATGTAGGCCGCCCGCCTGGTGGACACAGGAAAGGCCTAGGGAGGCCCAGGCCTGGCCAGGATCCTGGGGCCGTTCAGCCCACTCTCAAACCCGCCCACAGCCAGGGCTGCCCCTGGGGAATGTTCCAGAGAGAGGGGGGTCCGACCCAGACAGCCAGCGGCCCCTTCCCCCTACGCTGCTCCCAGAATGTCCAAACCCTCCACTGCATCCAGACCTGCCAGCCAGTCCCTTTAAGGACCGCAGGGCCCTGGTCTCCATCCTTCAGGCCCGAGAACGCAAATCCTGCTCGTTCCCGCGAGAATGAGCCAGGCAGGCTTCTTTTTTTTTTTAACATCTTTTTTGGGGTATAATTGCTTTACAATGGTGTGTTAGTTTCTGTTTATAACAAAGTGAATCAGCTATACATATACATATGTCCCCATATCTCTTCCCTCCTGCGTCTCCCTCCCTCCCACCCTCCCTATCCCACCCCTCCAGGCGGTCACAAAGCACCGAGCTGCTCTCCCTGTGCTATGCGGCTGCTTCCCACTAGCTAGCTACCTTACGTCTGGTAGTGTATATATGTCCGTGCCTCTCTCGAGCTGTGACAAAGCGAAAGACAGGCAGGCTTCTGAGACGAGCCCTTTCCTTGGGGAGCTAATCTGAGAGCTCCAGAGCCTCAGTTTCTCCACCACGGACAGCCCCTGAGACCCTGGCCTCCACCGGCCTCCTGGGTCACGGACTTTCTCTGGGCTGCGCTCCCCGGACAGACATTCTGCGCATTCTGAGACGAAGCCTTCAAAGGTCGGGGACGGCTGAGGACAGGCACCCCATCTGCTTCTTCCCCTGAAACTGCAACCATAATTCCAAACACATGGGGCCAATCCAGGGCTACAGGCAGCTGGAAGCCAGGCCCAGTCTGGGGAGACACGGGGACATAAGAGGCACACACGGCACACACGTGGCATCTACGAGGGTCGCCCCACACCCAGGCCAGCCCCAAGTGTCCAAGGCTGCCCCCTCCCCGCAGGCTGACTGCAGCCCCCAGCCACCCAGTACCAAGCCGCTTCCCACCCTGGGGCCTCGGAACCACCGCCCCCTCCCCAGAGCCCCCCCACGCTGGCCGGCCCCACCAGGTGCCCTCCGCCGGTACCAGGAAGCCTGCGTGGTCCCCACTCCAGGCCGGGCCTGGAGCCCTTTCCTGTACGCCCTCCGGCCAAGCTTCTGTCTCACCCCACTAGACCCGGAGCCCCCTCCGGGCAGGGCCGGTCCGATCCCACTGCCCGGCCAGGAGCTGGGCACCAAGCAGCATTTGAGGGCAGGGTAGACCTGTAACAAAGCTCAGGGGCCAGGCCAGCCCGTCCAACAGGACGGGGGGGCACTTTGTCAAAGCACGTACACACACATACACACGTGCGTACATATATGTGCGTGTGTGTCCACACACCTGTGCATGTAGAATGGGCTCGGCCTCCTGGCCTCCCTCCCGGGGCAGCGAGTGTTGTGCACCCTGAGAAGAAGGGCTGGTGGGAAAACGGGGTCGGGCACCATCTCCACACAGGGCAGGGAGCTCTCACCCCCCGGCGGGGTACCATCCGAGGTGCGCAAAGAACCCAGGTCCCAAGAGGTCGGGGTGCTCACACCCCCAGACACGGCTCAACTCCAAGCCCGAGTTCCTCTCCCTGGAGACTCCCATCTCCACACTCCCTTCTGGAAACCCCTGTGGTGGACACTGAGAGCGGCAGAGAGGTTGGGGCTCCCCCCCGCCCCCCAGGCAGGGGCCCCCACCCCCATCTCCCCCCAGACCAGGATTAGGAGGCCCCCAGGGCTGGGGCTGCGGCCCCGACCGACCGCCTTCCAGCCGATCTCTGCCTGTGGCCGGTGGACATTCCCGAGGGCGGGGGAGGAAGTGGAGAGTGGCCTGGGCCCTGGACGAAGCCCACCCGGCAGAGTCCAGCCTGCCCATCAGGCGGCCCAAGGTCCTTCCCCGGATGGCGTGCTGCTCCCGGCAGAGGTGCTGGAGTCGAAGGGCCTGGGTGCAGATCCCACGGCTGCACAACGGGGACACTTGAAAGGAGATGGCCAGGCCTGGTCTGTCCTCCTGGCCTGTTGTCAGTGGCTCTGAGCACAGCCCCGGGGGAGGGGGAGACCCCTGGGCGCAGACCCTGCCTGTTCCTCTTGCCCCCCAGCCCCCAGCCCTGCCCACCACAGAACGGGGTGAGCCCATGGCCCACAGACAGGGGGCAGAGTTCCCCCTCAGCCACCTCCCAGGACAGGGACGTCGCCGGGTCTCAGAACAGCTCTGAGCCTCGGAAGAGAGGAATCCCCCCGCGCCGCAAGGAGAGGGGCGATTCTCAGTGTCTGCACACAGACTGTGCTCCAGAAGCACCATCAGACAACAGCCTAATAAACCGCCCTCACTGGCCCCCGTCCTCCCCGACTCGCCGGAACCCCAAAGGTCTAGTCCTGGGGGGACCAGGCCCCTGCTGGACTCTCAAGCACCCAGCCCCACCCCAAAGCGCCCTCGGGTCTCCCAGCAGAACATTTTTGACGTATTCTAAGCCGTCAGCAAAACAAGATGAAAATTCAGTAATTGCTTTTGGCAGGAGTCCACGGGCCAGCACAGGGGCCAGAAATAACCGGGGAGAGGTTTCCTGGGCCACCTGCAGCCCGGGGGCCTCTGTGTGGGCTCTGAGCCTGACCCTGCTGCCACCGCTGCCTGGCGGCCCAGACAGTGGGGACGGGGGGGTGGAGGGACGCTGGAGGGACGCGAGGGAGCGGCCAGGACAGAGCGAGGCTGTCGCTTACACGCTGCAAACCGGGAACTTCCGGAACAAGTTCCCGGTTTTCGGTCCAGCCATCCGAAAAAATGTAATGTCATACTTGAGCGAGAGAAGTAGCTGCTGTGCCGCTTAGCGGCCCAGAAATAGTTGGCTGAGTCCCGGGAGAGGGTGTTGGCCAAGGCGGTTAAAAGGCAGAAACGCCAGGCTGGCCGGGCGGAGCTCACCCCCAGCCCCACCCCCTGCAGGCCTGGCCAGTCGCGGCAGCAGGGGAGGGGTGTGAACCCCAGCGTGGTTAGAACCAGGGTCACTGCGCATCTGCCCGGGGCGGGGGGACCTGGGTCTGACCCTTCCCGGCACAGAGGCCAGAGCGGGGAGGAACCCACTTCACCCCGTCAGATCAGACCCCAGCCCACAGCACGGGACCCAAGGAGGGGCTGATGGCCGGCACGGGGACTGACTGCTGAGCCTCACCCTGCCCTTTTTCTGTTGCCTTTGTGTGTCCCAAGCAGGACCCACCTGTACATGTGGCGTGCGTGGCCGAGGCCCCGAGAAGGTCCCCAGAAGTGTCTGCCAGGGGGAGTCTGGCCAGGTCTTTGGTGAGAAGGAGACCAGAGGGGTCCAGCCAGGGCTGGGCTCTCGGCACCGGCTGCCCCACATCCTAAAGAAGGCTGGCGGGGCTTCCCTAGTGGCACGGTGGTTGAGAGTTCGCCTGCCAATACAGGGGACACGGGTTCGTGCCCCAGTCTGGGAAGATCCCACATGCCGCGGAGCGGCTGGGCCCATGAGCCATGGCCGCTGAGCCTGCACGTCCGGAGCCTGTTGCTCCACAACGGGAGAGGCCACGGCAGTGAGAGGCCCACGTACAGAATAAAGAAGGCTGGCTATGCCCTCCCTCTGCCCACCTGTCCACCTGCTGTCTGTGCCGGTCCCGTCTCCTTGGGAGGGGGAGGGGGCTTCCACCTGTCACCTCATTCCCGTCTCTTTAACCATCACCTTGCGGAGGACACAGGGCGGGAGCAGGCCCCATGGTGCCAAAGCTGCACTTGGTCTCGGCGAGGGCCCTGGGGGTGCCCGCCTCCCACTGGGAAGTTAGGCCGGGCTGTCCTTGTCTCCTCGTCCTTCTCCTCCCAAGAGGCACCTGGATGCCCCTGAGGACTAGTCCCCAGTGGCCCTCTCAGGGCCGAGGGGTGAGGATGCCTAGCTCTGAAGCGCACCCACGAGCCCCCCCACTTCAGGCTCCAGGCCACTTAATCCCCGGGTGAGAAGGGGGTTGATGGCCTGTATCAGTTAGGAGTGCGCGAGGCTGCAACACACAGAAAACCAGCTCTCACAACAAGGCGTCCAGGCCCCACATCACCAGAGATCGAGCTCCCGCTTCATCCCTGCCCACCGTCCTAGCCTGGGCTCCCACCTCCCGG
Organism: Pseudorca crassidens; assembly: GCF_039906515.1. Taxonomy (NCBI): domain Eukaryota; kingdom Metazoa; phylum Chordata; class Mammalia; order Artiodactyla; family Delphinidae; genus Pseudorca; species Pseudorca crassidens. The sequence goes on along the minus strand of NC_090302.1, from coordinate 2,330,289 downwards.
GTGCAAGAGTGCTGCTGCCTCACCAGGCAACATGACTGAACTCCAGGCAGGAAGAAGCGGCTAGGACCCAAAGCCTCGCTCATCAGGAAGGTGGTCCTCCATGGACACTCCTGTCTACACCCTTGGCCAGAACGGACTCACGTGGGCACCCAGCTGCAGGGCGTCTGGAGGACCTGTGTGTTTAGGTAAGCACGTTGCCCCCCCAAACACAACTGGGGCCCTTTTAGGAAGGAGGCAGAAAGGAGTAGAGGTGGCAGTGTGGCCCCACCCAACCGCAGACTGATGAGGAAATGGCTCGGGCTGCGGGACTCTCCCAAGGCCGCACAGCTGGGCAGAGCCGGAAAGGGAGGAAACGATGGGAAAACCTCTTTCCCCAAAGGAGAAGCCTCCCGGCCCCCGGGGCCACTTGAACCCTGACTTGTAAACACCCAGGAGCCCGTGCCCAGGCTGGGAGGAAAGAGGCCAGCTCCACTCCATCGCCAGGCTCCTACAGGGAGGGCACGTGGATGAAACACACGTGCACACACGTGCACGCACAACAACTGCATGTATATACACACGTACATGCACGCATGCAAATACAGATGTTCACGGTGTACGTAGAGTCGCACACACACACCGGCACACGGGGGCACACGGGGGCACACGCATACACACAGGCGCGTGTACGGAGATGGCCACACGTGCATGTGCGTTATGTGCAAGTACACACGCGGTGCACGTGTTTGTAGCACGTGGGCACACATGTGTGCGTGCAGGCATGCATGTACACATACGCACCAACACACATACACACTCGCACACGAGCTGCTGGCTCCCAGCCACTCGCTGCCGATGGGCTCAAGGAGCAGGCTGCCAGCCCCACGCCAGGACCCTCTCTGGCTTGCCCACCCCAGGCCCAGCCCATCCTGTCACCCTTGGCGACGTCCAGCCCACCAAAAGCCCAGACTTTCCTAAGCTCAGGCCTCTGGCTGCCCCGGCACCCCTGGAAGAGGGGGGAGACAGGGCAGGAAAAACCCCAAATGGGACCACAGCGTTTATAAAACAGGTCACTGAATTACACAGAACGATATTTCCCTCGCCGGTGCAATTCCTTCCTGGACCAGCTTCACACAGATGCCCGTGCTGGCCTCAAGCGCTACAGAGGGGGCTCGGCAGCCTGGGAGAACCACAGGGGCTGGGCCGGATTCAGTGAGGGGCTGCTGGAACCGCGACGGAAGCCACACGCATTTTCTTGGGCGCTGGACAAAGATACAAACAAGGGGCCGCACACATCTGCTCTCACCCCGTGTCGGGCAGTGGGCAAGGCTGAGGCCTCGGGCGAGGCCCGGAGGGGCTTCTCCTCCCTTCCCTGCTCCCCGGAGGACACAGGATATCCCCTCGGGAGGGCTCTTGATAAGCATTTGTCCAGTGCATCCTGGAGGATCCTGGGGCCTCCAGCCCTGACCTGAAGATCTCCACGACCCTCCCAGCCTCAAAAAAGCACATCTTCCTTTGTCAAGGGCCAAGAAGGGGCCACTGCGGGGCAGGAAGGCTCCGGTGATCCTGGGCAGACCACCCCCTCCCCGCCCCCGCGCCTTTGTTCAGAGTTCTCCCCCACCCCCTCTGCCTTCGGCCTGATGCTTTTTTGGTAAGGAGATTATAGATACGGAAATAGAGGGAAAGAAGATAACTAGCAAATGGTAAAAGAAGTTTTCTCCACGTAGTCCGATTTGCACTTATCCACAATCTCAAAATTTAAAAAATAAAACAAACACCTTCACTTCCTCTGCCCTGAAGGGAACGCTAAAGGGATGGTGTAGTTCTGACTTCAGCCACCAGGTGGCGGCCAAGACCAGCGCATCCCGTCTCTGACTGGCCTCAGCCCTGGGGAGGGTGCGGGGCTTCCTCCAAGGGTTTTCTGGGTTCCAGGAGGAGGAAAAGGGACGGACACAAAGGGAGACTGTGTGCTGCGGAGGTGACCACAGAATGCCTACCTACTGGGGGGCCCTCCCAACGATGCCCCGAAGTAGGTATTGCCATCCTCATTTGATGACTGGGAAACCGAGGTTTGGAATGGAGAAGGGCCTTGTCCACCATCACACGGCCCAGCATGGGCAGAGCCTGGGCTGGAGCTCTCGTCCCCCGACTCGTTCTGATTCATTCCACCAATACCCAGAGGTCACCTGGCTTTATTTGCAACACTCAGGATGGCGGTACAAGGATGGGGACCCCGCCACACCCCGCAGCCAGCCAGGACGGGACGGTTTTGAGGCCCATCTGCCTGGGCACTCTCGGCTGCCCCAGGTCCTCAGCCCACCTTCTGTGGCCGTCCCCAGACGTGAGGCTCCAGCAGCGACTTTCTGCTGAAGACTCCGGGGCTCATCGGGGTTCCTGCCCTCCAATGGGAGGGAGTTGGGGGCCTCCTGGGGTCCCACTGGGGCTGCCACGGGCGAGGGCTGAGCGGCTGGCCACAGGATTTGGCCCAGGGTGTGGCTGGGGGGGGCCAGGGATACCCACACCCCCTGCTTGGGAGCCCACATTAGCAAAAACCTCGGAGGGCCCTGTCCCATACCAGCCAGGCCGAGAACAAGAGGAACAACAGAACCAGAGCCGCAGCCAGGGTCAGGGAGGGCACCAGGTCCGAGTCCTCGGGGCCAGGGATGGCATCAGCCGCGGCATGGTGGGGGGGGGGGGGTGCGGTTGCACCAGACAGCTGGGTGTCAGAGACCTTCTCACCGGGGGGCCCTGGCTGGCCCATCTGTGAGGCGGAGGTGAGGGACAGGACTCCGTTTGGGAAGGGCCCACCACCCACCTCTCACTCGGGAAGCCCCCCAGACACAGCAGGAGCCAGGGGCCAAGAGGTGCCCCAGAGGTGACCCTGGGCAGTGACTCCCTGAGCCTTGATTTTTTCCTCTGTGAAATGGAGATGCCAAAGACCACCCTGGGAGGATAAGGACCAGATGAGACAGCCCCTGGGCCGCTGGCGTTCCCTCCAACCTCCTCACCTTCTCCCTTGAGATGACAGGGGCTGGAAGTCAGGACCTTTTCCCCTGCGCCAGGGGGTCTGGAATGCAGCTAGGCTAGTTTCTGGGGCAGTTGAAAGCCAGCAGCCTCGTCTGGAGGGACTAGAACTGCGGGAGGATTTGTATCAAGGCTACCAGCTGCTCTCTGCCCACACGGCAGCTAAGGAAGTGGGCACCAGGTTACATCCATCTTACAGATGAGAAAAAGGAGGCTCAGTAAAGGAAGTGGCTCCCGAGAAGCCCCAGAGCTTGGCAGGGAGGGTCCTGGCAGCCTGAGACCCTATTCTCGGGCTCCTCTTCCATACAGGGACAGAGTGTGGACTAGGTCACTTAAGCTCCAATGCCCTAGACCAGCCAGCAAGGTCCAGGAGACAGGGAGTGGCCTCTGCCCAGCCCCTTCCCAACCCCAACCCCGGCAGTTCTCAGGACATTTACCTTCCAGCCATTGGGGCTCCCATGTCCTGGAAGAGGGCTGCCCCGGAGCTTCCAGACTCCCCAGGGACAGACACCAGTGAGTGGCAGCCTGGATGGATCAACTAGGCGCTCTTTCCACTAAAGCAGCCACCCCCTCTGGGGCTTCCCCCAAGGAGTGGCCGGAGCTGCGAGGCGGGGAAGTGAGGGCCCCAGCCCCCGCGTGGGTGTGTCCAGGGCTTTCCTGGGCCCAGCAGAAACAGGTTCCTCAACTCCCAGACCTGGGCTTCCTGCTGCCGCTTAGCTTCCGCATGGGACCTGGGGGAGGCTAAGAAGAAGGGCAGGCTCTAAATTCAAGCCAGCAAGGGGTCTCCTGGCATTGGCTGTGTGCCCATGCTGTGCCAGGCGCAGGGTGGGAGGGAGGGGGGGATAGTCCCACCCCACCCCCAGAGGCCAGGTTCCAGAGCAGCCCATCTGGGGCTGACCCAGATGAGAGTGGGCAGGAGAGAAGATAGGAGGGTTCAGAGGCCTGAGGACCACAGAAATGATCTTTGCTGAAGGAAATTATCCCTTAAGGGCAAAGATGTTCAGCACACTGCTAATTTTAAAAGCAAAAAGGTGTGAAATAACCTTAATGCCCATGACAGAAGATTCATGAGCAAATCCAGGTTCGTCCACTCAAGAACCTTAAGAAGCCGGTAAGACAGGATTATGAACAAGGAGAGTCATTCCAGCTTTATTCTTTTAGCCCAAAACTGAAAATAGCCTGTCCAGGATAGTTAAATTGACACAAGACAGATTAACAGAAGGAGAAAAAAAACAAATTGAATTTCCTACATGCCGAGGTCTCATAGATACGGGCCCCAAAGAAATGACCAAAGCAGGCAGCTTTTATGCTTTTTAGACAAAGAAACAACAAATTTGTGAAGAACTGACAAGACAAAGAAACTTACGTTTGGGTACTCATTAGCGAGGAAACTAGGCAGAGTTTGTTACACAGCCTTCTTGCCTGGAATTCCCCATCTCTGGTGATAAGGATGTCTCTCTACCTCCTGGTGCAGGAAGGGTATATTCCACATGGGAGATTTATTTTCTGCTTTCAGGGGGACAGAGAGGAGGGTCAGAGTGCCCTTCTTGCCTCCACTGTTTCTCAAGTAACTTTAATTCAGCATAATCAGTCTGCCCCGTTGGCATATTTGGGGGTGGCTTGCCCCGAGCTTCGTGAAACCCAACCACCCATCAAAGGATGGAACTTAACACACACAGCAACAGAAAGAGAACAAGCCACTAGAAAGCACAGCACGGATGGACCTCATAGATGTACTGAGTAAAAGAAGCCAGAAAAAAGCACTTAATATATGGTTCTCTTTCTATGAAACTCTAGGAAAGATTAATGTACAGTCACAGAAAGATGGTTAGTGGTGTCTTAGGGATGGAGGAGGAGTGTTGACCGGGAAGGGGCACCAGTATACTTCTTGGAGGATGGAAATGTTCTATGCCTTGACTGGGGGGCCACTGCGTGATACAGCTGCCAACACTCATCAGTCTACACACTTAAAATGGGTTCATTTTACTGTGTGTAGATTGTCCCTCAATAAAGCTGACTTTAAAGGGAAAAAAAAAGCCAGAAACAAGAGCAGGATTCCATTCAAGAGGTTCAAGGGCGGGAAAATCTAATCCACAATGACAGAAATCAGAGCGACGGGACCTCAGGAGGGTGGGCATGACTGGGAAGGAACACTTGGGATTTTCTGGGGGTGATCAGAAGCTTCTTTCTGGATCTGAGCCGTGACTCCTGGGTGCGCACAGAATTTGATTCATTGAGCTGCACCTTTAAGATGTTACGGAGCTCAGGTCTGGCTGCTCGAAGCTTGAAAGCCAATACTCAAGAAACAGGTGTTGGTAGGAAAGGAGAGGTTGCTTCATACAGGAGGCCAGCAACCCGGGGGGAGAAGGCAGACTTGTGTGTCCAAAAGCCAACTCCCCCTGCCAATCAGAGCCTTTAAAGGGGAGTTTCGGGGGTGTACAGGCAAAGGGAAGGGTCTACATGCAGAAACAGCACAGTCAGCTCCGACAGTCATCTTGAAATTGGTCTTGCGGTGGGCTCATCAGTGTCTTGTTTTAAGCACAGTTTAATCTTCAGTTCCAGGGCTGGTTTGTGCCCATTTCTTTCAGGCCAGTTCTTGGAATGGAGATGGAGCAGTTTATGTCATGGCTACAGTGTGGTCTTCATGGAGTTAACCCTTTCCACCGAGTGGGGGTTTCAGTATTGGCAAAACAGCTCAAAGGGTATGACTCAGAATGTTATCCATAGCCTTTGAGGAGGAACTAAAGGTCCTTGACTTTGTTTAATGACGAAACACTATTATTTTGTCCTGTTTGCTTTTCTTTGCTTCTGCATTTTTTCACTTCTCTGATTAAATTTATTCTATGGATAAAGTTTTCCTACAGACAAAAGGCAGGCGGAGGACATGGAGGGGGCAGTCTGTCCTGGGAAGGCCCCACGGGGTCCGGCTCGGTTTTGACGTGTTACATCTCAATTTTCAAAATATGGTCACGAGGACGATGCAACATTACAGCAAGGGTCACCACTTATTGGGTGTGCCTGAGTCCAAAGACTATACCCTTGACGGCAAACAAATGCTTAAAACACAGTGTGAAGTGGTCACACAGTCAGATGCACACTCGATGGGCCAACACACAAAACAGACACATGGGGAAACGAGAGGAAGGAAAGACACTAAGATTCCAGCAGGGTGAGGCTGTTGGCAATGGATGTGGCCTTCCCACATCTCTGTTTTCTCTATTCTAATATATGTGGTTACATTTTGATGATTATAAAAGAGAACTGTAACAACTTTTTTAAACACTTTGCTATTTTGAGAGCTAAACTTTGGAAATAACCCAAATGTTCAACGACAAAGAGTCGGTTGTAAAATACATGTGGCACATCCACTCAGCAGAATAGGGTCTGATTCAGCCTCCTCCATCTGAAAAAGTCCAAAGGGAGAGCTGGAACTAGTAATTCCGTTTTGTTGTTTTTGTTGTGTGGTGTGTGCGTGTGTGGTTTGCGTTTTTGTTTGGTCGGTTGGGTTTTTTGTGGGTGGTGGTGGTGTTTTGTTTTAAGAATGGGCTTCCAGGGCCTCCCTGGTGGCGCAGTCGTTGAGAATCTGCCTGCCAATGCAGGGGACACGGGTTCGAGTCCTGGTCTGGGAAGATCCCACATGCCGCGGAGCAACTAGGCCCGTGAGCCACAACTACTGAGCCTGTGCGTCTGGAGCCTGTGCTCCACAACCGGAGAGGCCGTGACAGTGAGAGGCCCGCACACCGCGATGAAGAGTGGCCCCTGCTCGCCGCAATTGGAGAAAGCCCTCGCACAGAAACGAAGACCCAACGCAGCCAAAAAAAAAAAAAAAAAAAAAAAAGAATGGGCTTCCAGGGAATTTTCAGGTTCTTTCTTATTTCTAAGTGCTATCTTATTACCTGGATGATTGGCTACAAGCCCAAGTCACTCCTGCAATCAGAAATGGGGAAAATCCAAGTCTCGCCCACTGGAATCGCCACCCCCCCCCCCCCCCCCCCCCCCGCCTTCACTCCACACACCTTCGGCTGCGGCTGTCCCAGATACTCGCGAACCTGATTTCACCGCGTCAAGGGGACAGCAGTGACTCAGAGACGCGATGTGGCAGGGAGAGAGGGCGTCGAGCGCAAGGCGGAGCACACAGCCTTCGTCTCCACAAGTGTTCGCTGTGTGACCTTTGCGCGTCACGGCCCCTCTCTGGGCTTCAGCTTCCTCCTGCTTATAGCAACTGGGCTCCGGGGTGGGACGCAGTCCGCGCCCCAGGGCTGGTACCCAGCTTGGACCCAGACGCGGACACAGACGAATGGGGAAGGGCGCTGCCTCCAGGCCCTGCACGACTTTCAAGCGGCTCCCTCCGTGCGGGTTCCCATCCGCTAAGCGAGCCCCGGGGCCTCCAGGGGCGCACGAGGGGCCTACCGCGTCCAGGGAAAACCCTGCCGCCCCGTCCGGGCTCCTCCGCCCTACACCCGAGTCGGCTACAGGGTAAAGCCCGGCCGCCCCACCCCAGCGCCGCACCCCGCATCCTCAGCATCCGCACCACTCGTGGCCGCCTCATTGGCCGGCGCCCGCTCTGCAGGGCCGCCCCGCAGCCAATCGCGGTCATGGGGGCGGAGCTGCGGGCTCAGCCGGATGCTCCCAGCAGCTGCGGCCGGACGCGCCTCTGGCCGGAGCTGCCCCTGCCCCTCGGCGGCGCACCCTGACAGGAGAAGCCGGCCATGCAGGAGCCGCTGCTGGGAGCCGAGGGCCCGGACTATGACACCTTCCCCGAGAAGCCGCCCCCGTCACCAAGGGAGACGACGCGGGTCGGGTGAGAGCCTCTAGGCATAGGGTCTGCGGGTGGCGGCTAGGGATGGCCCTGGTATCCTCCAGTGGGCAGCTGGCTCCCATCTCGGGCCTCCACTGACTGTCGGTGAGTGGCCACCAAGGGGCCATCTGGTTCCCTCCTGCCCCAGACACACTAGTCCTATTTAAGGAGCCGGTCCTCCTGAGTACAGGGCCCAGCCCCCAATTGGCAGAGACAGGGCGACTGAGACCCAGAGGGGGCGAGGGGCTTGCCTAAAGTCACACAGTAAGCCTTGAATGGCAAAGCTGGGGGCAGACACCGAGCCTCCTCTGTGGGAACAGTGCTCTGCACCTGCGTCTCAGCCACAGCAGTGGGCTGCAAGGGCTGTCCTCATGCCCTCGGGGTTTCCCAAGGGAGCTGGTGCTCAGGCCTGGGAGGTGCCAGTCTGACCAGCTCTTGACCCAGCCGTCCCCAGCACGACCCTCTGAGCGGGTGGCCAAGACAGGCAGCAGTTAGGCGAGGAGGGACTCAGATTCTGACTGCTCTGCACCCCCCATGCACCAGGGCCCTGCAGAACAAGAGGGTGTTCCTAGCTACCTTCGCCGCTGTGCTGGGCAATTTCAGCTTCGGGTATGCCCTGGTCTACACGTCCCCTGTCATCCCAGCCCTGGAGCACTCCTTGGACCCAAACCTGAGTCTGACCAAAACCCAGGCATCCTGGTTCGGGGTAAGAGCCATGCTCTGAGCTGGAGGGGGGCAGGGACGCACTGAGCTCCGTCCCAAGCTAGGAACCCCCCAAAGGTCAGCCTTGGGACCCCCTCCAGGGCCCTGGTCTGCCGCCCCCCACACCCACTCCAGGGTGGGGTGGGTGGAGTGAGGCCAGATAATGGCTGTGAAATAAAAGGAGGAAGTGAAAGCTGATGGAGAAGGGAAGGAGCAGGTGGGGAGGTGTCCCTTAAGGCCTCCACCCAGTGGGGCTGAGGGCTCCCCAGATCCCCCCACCCAGAGCTGGGCTGTCGTAGCAGAGAGGACACCTCCCTGGAGGAGGGGTGGCAGGAGAATCAGCTACTAATGGAAAAAGCACTGCTGGGGCACAGAGGGTCCCAGGATAGATGGTGGGCATGTAAGTAGGAAGAGCACAGGCCCCAGGAGTCCCAAGATTCTAGAATAACAATCTCAGCGGCCTCAGATTTACAACCACAACACGTTAGCTAAGATGATAATCCCCAGTGCAGACGGCGCACCTAGTGTGTGCCGGGCCTGTGCTAGGCACCTGCCACGAGAGCCGGTTTACTCCAGGGCCAACCCTATGAGGGGGGTGCTACCGCTGTCCCCATAATGCAGCTGAAGAAACTGAGGCTCAGACAGGCTGAGCACTGTGCCCAGGTCACTGACCGGATCCAACCTGGTCCACTCGACAGGGAATCCGAGAACCCCCAAATCTTAAAATCCCAAGGGCTTCAAGTCACAGAGTTCTCCTGCCTGCTCTATCACAGTGCTAGACATCTAAACATCAGGCTGGACAGAGCCACTGCAGACAGCTCTTGTGGCATCCCTAACAAACAGCTGTCCACATGCTGCTTGTACCCCTCTGGAGACAGGAGGCTCACTACCATCCAGGGCCCTAGTCCGGCAGCCCAGGCTCCTGGGACAGCCTAGAAAAGCAGCTGTCTCTAGGCTCTGACGGGGCCCTGCACCCTTTCCCTGCAGTCCGTGTTCACCTTGGGTGCGGCGGCCGGGGGCCTCAGTGCCATGGTGCTCAACGACCTCCTGGGCCGGAAGCTGAGCATCATGTTCTCGGCTGTACCCTCGGCGGCCGGCTATGCGCTCATGGCAGGCGCCCACGGCCTCTGGATGTTGCTCCTGGGGAGGACGCTGACGGGCTTCGCTGGGGGACTCACAGCCGCCTGCATCCCGGTAAGGCCAGGACTGCCCACCCCGGTCCTCTCACTGCCTCACCATCAGCTGAGGCCTCCTGGCCTCGGAGCCCCCTGGTCAACAGGGATGTGTTTGCCAGGGAGCCTCAGCTCAGCCCCACCAGGGCAGCTAATTTGGGGGGAATCTGACACCAGTCCCAAGCCGCCCCCAGCTCTGGACTCCCCAAACTTCCTGTCCTGAGTCCTGACAGACACATTGCTCAATCAGAGAAAATCCACATTGAGCAACGCAACAAGAAAGGGAAGGGAAGTCCCTGCCCTGCACCCTTCCTGGGACCCCCTCGTCATACCCACCATTCCACACACCCACTCGGGGACTGGGCAAGCCCGGCATGGGACGAAGGCCCCTGAAGGAGCAGAGGCCAGAGTCCGGGTGCCCTCGGGCCTCCCGATTCCCAGCCTCACGCCCCCACGTCAGAGCTGAGCGCTTCTGCCCACTTGGCAGGGCGACTGAGGCCCAAGGGAGGCCATGCCGTGAGTCACGATGCGGAGGAGAACCCCGCTGGAAGCCCCCGCTCCCTGCTCCCCACGGCTCACCAGGCCACCTGTGCTACCTCAGCCGGGCCCGGGCACCTGTGTTCTCAGCGGAGGCCGGGGTGGGGGGGGATGTGTCTTGCAGGTGTACGTGTCTGAGATTGCTCCCGCAGGCGTCCGTGGGGCCCTGGGCGCCACACCCCAGCTCATGGCCGTGTTCGGATCACTGTCTCTCTACGCCCTTGGCAAGTATCATCCACAGGCGCTCTAGGCGCCTCCCCCGTGTGCAGGCCGGGGGGTGACGGGGTGCCGCTGAGCAGCCGGGGGTGGGAAGGGATGAACGTGCCCCAGACGGATTCCATGCTGGGAGGCCAGAGGCATAGCTGCCTTCATGCTGTGTGCCTCCAGGCAATTCCCTGCTCCTCTCTGGTCACGAGGTCCCACCCCTAACTGGGCAGGGAGGGCTTCTCTTGGGCTGGCAGCCTTTAAACTGTCTTTTGACAGCAGAATGTTTTGTCAAATAGTCTTAGGTGGGAAGACCATAGAGAAAAGTGATCAGAGTGCAGCCAGCTGAGGTGGGGTGGGGGTTTGGCGGTAGAGGCCCCAGGACCTTGCTGCTCAGGCTACTCCTCCATCACCTTGCCGTGGCCCTTGAGACCCTCCAAGGACCTGGGCCCTGTGCCAGGGGCCAGGCAGTCCCTGTGGCCCCTCTTGATTGAGACCGCAGAGGCCTGGAGCAACCAGGGTAGGCTTCCTGTAGGAGGTGGCCCGGGGACTCACACCTGAGGGCAAATGAGGCTGCTCAGAGGCCCCGGTGGGAGGGGTTCTGGGCCCAGAGCAGCCGCAGCTCCTCACCCGCTCCTTGTGCCCAGGCCTGCTGCTGCCGTGGCGCTGGCTGGCCGTGGCCGGGGAGGGGCCCGTGCTTGTCATGATTCTGCTGCTCAGCTTCATGCCCAACTCACCTCGCTTCCTGCTCTCGAGGGGCAGGGACTCGGAGGCGCTGCAGGCCCTGGCCTGGCTGCGAGGGGCTGACGCTGACATCCGCTGGGAGTTCGAGCAGATCCAGGACAACGTCCGGAGACAGGTGTGGGAGGCGTGGGCGCCTACAGCACTGTGGGGCTGTGGCCATTTCACTAGGCCATCACAAGCCTCAGTTGCTTTTCCTGGAGAACAGGGATAAGAGCAGTTCCCACCTCTAGGAACAAGGGGTGGGGGGGTGCGATGTCGTGGCCCCTGGCCCAGGGCGCATGTGCTGTGCGGTGGATGCCTGGGGGCCCGGCGATACTGACAAGCAGGAGTCTGCCTTGGCCCACCCACTGATCCAAGAGCCTGGGTCCACGCGGGGGTCCCCGGGCCTGTCCCCAGAGCCAGGGTCGCCTCTGTGCTGGGGATCTTCCCTGGAGGAGGGAAGAGGGGAGCCTCCTACCCAGCCCCATGCAGCCCAGGGCAGGTTGATGCCAGCCGGAGGGGTGGGCACAGCCCCCTCAGCGGCAGCCTCGTGCCTCCAGAGCAGCCACCTGTCGTGGGCCGAGGCCCGGGACCCCCACATGTACCGCCCCATCGTCATCGCCTTGCTGATGCGCTTCCTGCAGCAACTGACGGGCATCACGCCCATCCTCGTCTACCTGCAGTCCATCTTCGACAGCACTGCCGTCCTGCTGGTGAGAGCCCGGCCCCACACCACCCGCTCTGCCCCCAGATCCGGGGAGGGCATCCCCGCGGAGCATCTGCCCTGTGCCGGGGTCTGGGGTGCACGCACACGCGCAGACACCAGCGTCTCTTAACTGTTTCTGGGCCAACCACCTGTTCTCAGAGGAATGTTTGTAAACGAGGCTTGCATGTTTTAAAATAAGGTAGAATTACCAGGAAAACCAGTTCTATAGAAGCATAGACCCCCCGGGAGCCACAGACCCCAGGTTCAGAGCATCTGCCACCCACTGAGGAAGTACCTCCCCTCCAAACCTCAGCTTCCTCCTCTGCGAAGCCAGCATGGCTTCATCCACCCTTCCTGGGGCTCAGAGGGAGATGAGGTCTGAAGATGAGCGACAGCGTGGTTCCACAAGTTGTTGTGATGCCTGGATCCGGTGCCAGCCCTGGGCTTGGTGGTGGGCACAGCAGTTGCGCCCCTGCCTGCGAAGGCCCCACGGGCCGGGCTGGGTGACCAGCGAAACCGCCTGGCACAAAGCAGCTGAGCCTGGGGCCGGTCCCTGCAGAGCCTTGGCGGGGGCGGTGGGGCGGGGAGGAACAGCAGACTGGGGTCCCTCAGCCCCGGGGGCTTCCTCCTTGCAGCCCCCTGAGGATGACGCAGCCATCGTGGGAGCTGTGCGGCTCCTGTCCGTGCTGATTGCCGCCCTCACCATGGACCTGGCCGGCCGCAAGGCTCTGCTCTTTGTCTCAGGTGAGCCCAGGCTGCTCACCTGCACTCATTCACTCCTTCAGCAGCTGCCACGTGTCTTGCCAGCCCTCACGGTGGGAGCGCCAGGGGGCCTGGGTCAGCTGATGATGACACACATGCTGGGTGTGGCGGGAGCCCAAACGCGGGCTGGGTGGGAGCTGGCTGCCCTGCAGGGGACTGGGCCACACGGGGTACAGGGCGCTGAGGGGTGCTGGCTCAGAGGGTCCCGGCCCCCCGAGGGCCACCTGTCTGTCCACAGCAGCCAGCATGTTTGCTGCCAACCTGACGCTGGGGCTGTACGTCCATTTCGGTCCGAAGCCTCTGGCCCCCAACAGCACCATGGGCCTGGAGAGTGTGCCCCTGGGAGGCACAGAGCAGCCCCTGGCCACGCCCACCAGCTACCTCACCCTGGTGCCCCTGCTGGCCACCATGCTCTTCATCATGGGTAGGTGTGGCCGTGCTCTACGGGGTCTGGGGACAGGGCTGTCTTGGGTGTGAGGTGCGGGGACGCGCCGGTGTTGTGGGCGGTGTCACTGCCGTCCCGGAGGTTGGGGAGCCGTCCCTCAGCAGCTCCAGGGAGACACGAGAGGCCTTCTTCCCCACCCCCCCCCCACCGAAAAATGGGCTCTGAGCCCGCCCCTCCCCGCTTCCGGCAGGCTACGCCATGGGCTGGGGGCCCATCACCTGGCTCCTCATGTCTGAGATCCTGCCCCTGCGGGCCCGCGGCGTGGCCTCGGGGCTCTGCGTGCTCGTCAGCTGGCTCACCGCCTTTGCCCTCACCAAGTCCTTCCTGCTGGTGGTGGTGAGTGCTCTGCCCCGGGGACCTGGGGCCTCTCTGGCCGGTGCCGAGGGCCGTGCTGAGGCTTCTCCGCGTGTCCCCTCAGCCTTAGCACACACCCCCTTCACGCGGAGGCCAAGGGCCGTCAAGTGACAACATGCATTTCAGCAAACAGACTCGGCTCAGGGAACTGTTGGGAGAAGTCAGGTGACTGACCTCCCAGGCCAGGGTGGGACCCAAGTCCAGACAGCCACACCCGCCTGCCCTGCCTGTCACCCTCCGGGGTATCTGGGCCTTCTGTCTGGGTGGGCAGTTTGGGTCTCTCCGTCGAATGCTTCCCCATCCCCTTCCCCTTCACCCAGCCTCTTGGTTCAAACCCCCAGCAGGCCCTGAAGCCAACCACAACCTCCAGGTTCCAGCTCCCAGCTCCCAAGTGGGAGAATCTGATGGGGACAGCTTGGATGGGGCCTAGCCTGGTGCAGTCAGTGGGTCAGGGCAGGGTTGGGGGTGCCCCGAGCAGGTCAGCCACGCTGTGGTGGCAGGCCTGCCGCAAGCGGGCATGTGGGACAGCTCAAAATGAGAGGTGGGCACTGGGACCAAGGAGAGAGGCCGGTGTCTGGGGCAGGGTGGGCTCCGGCTGGGAGAAGTCAGTCCTGGGCCCAGCACAGAGGAAGGCTGCCTGCACCCCTCAAGGACTCGAATGCCCTGCTGAGGCACCTGGATTTCACGCTGGAGACGGTGGGGAACCCGGGGGTGGTCCAAGCAGGGGAACGAGATGAAGGCCTGCCCCCCAGGCTGGCTGATGCCTGCAGGGCCACAAGCTGGTGCTGGGGCGAAGGACCTTTAGTGCTCCCCTGTGACCCGGAGCCCCTCTTCTCCCCCAGAACGCCTTCGGCCTGCAGGCGCCTTTCTTCTTCTTTGCCGCCGTGTGTTCCGTGAACCTGGCCTTCACTGGCTGCTGTGTGCCCGAGACCAAGGGCCGGTCGCTGGAGCAGATCGAGTCCTTCTTCCGCAGCGGGAGGAGGTCCTTCCTACGCTAGGGCAGGGCCCCCACCGTTGAGGGCCAAACCACTGGGTGGTGGAGCGTGTCGGGGCCCCAAACCTGCACCCCGCGTCCAGGAGGCGGTGTCAACCCGCCGCCAGCCAGGGCACAGGAGGACCGGCCAGAGGCCTCACGGCACGGCACACGCACCAGCTCTGGGCAGGCAGCACCCCGTCCAGCCTCGGCCCTGGCTCAGGTGGCCCCAGTGTCACCCACTCATCGGCCAGACCCACCGACGGAGAGGGCAGCCACATGGCCCCGGGGCCAAGGCCTTGTTGGGCGACCTCGGGCCTAGTGCTCACTCACGCGTGGAGGGCCACGCCGAGGACACACAGGGCTGCTGGCGGTGGAGCGGCTCCGCACAGGACGTCGGCCCTCCTCCTGCTCTGATCACCTGGCGGCCATTGAGCCTCTTGGCTTTGGGGACCAAGACAGAAACCTGGGCCTGTGAGGCCTATGGACACCGCACGGACCGTCCTGGACCCCCAAAGGCCAGGACCCAGCGTGGACACTCCCTCCTACACCCACCCGCCTTCTGGGAACAGGAAGCGCTCAAGTTCAAGCTGTGTTCACCCTATTTATACAAATAAATCGGGCCACGGCCCAGGAGAGGAAGGAGTGGGGTTTACTCCAGGTGGGGGAGCTCCCCCAGTAGCCAGGCTGGACCCAAATTCTCAGCCAAGGTCGCCAGGGCCTGCTGCCCCAGGCCACCTCTCTACGGCCCCAAGCTGCCCACAGCCAGGCAGAAGGAAGAGGCAAGGGCCGTGGGCCCCCGGCCTTGGGGTTCCAGCCCCTCCTAGCTGTGCGAGCTCGGCCAAGCCACCATCCTTGCCTGAGATGCTGGGAGCAGGCCAGCACAGGGCCAGCAGCATAGGGGACCTCGATACCGTGGCAGTTACTCCCGGGGCTGGCCCCTGCTCAGCCGGTGTAGGGTCAGGGCATCCCTACCGCTTACTTAGTGGCCCGGAGGGAGACGGTAACAGGCTGACCACGCGGGAGACCATACAAACCGCTACCAGGCTTTACTGCTCAAAACGCAAGCCAAACACTGAGAGTAAACAAGGACCAGGAGAGGACAGAGCCCAGGGCCGCAGAGGAGGGAGAGGGCCCTGGCGGCCCCGCCCTTCCACCACCCGGCAAGGTGGGACCCGCCCCCCGACTGGGAGACAGGATCGCAGCTCCAGGGCTGCTCGGCTACGCTCATTCGGAACCTCGTCAAGTGACCTGCCCACTCTGGCCTGTGACCGAGGGGTTGGAGGGCCCACCCAACTTCCTCACAGGGCAGAAGCGCAAGCTTCCTCAACACACAGCCAGCCCTTCTCCTCCTGCAGCAAGAAGACCCCCACCAGCAAGGCCCCGGAGGCGGGGGTAGGAGTGACCCCAGAGTCCCACTTCCTGGGTAAGAATGAGCCAGGAGGGGCAGGCAGGGCCCTTGCTCCTCCTGGGAGGTAGACAGGCCTCATTCACGGCACACGCAGGAGAGAGACACACACAAACACACACACACACACACACACACACATGCACACACCCTGCTGGCCTGGAGAGACCTATAGCCCACAGCCCTTTGAACCCAGTGCTGGCCTGAGGAAATTGGTCCTGGAGGACCCCTGAAGGCACGTGTCGGGCTCCCTGCACAGCTGCTGGGGGACGCTGCTGTGCCCGGGACAGTGCCTGCCCTCCCAGCCTCAAACGCTAACAAACCCCAGAGATGAAAAGTCCCTCTGGGAAGCAAAGACCGGGGCGCAGCCCTGGGGCTGGATCCACAGAGCAGGAGCTGGCCCCTGGGCTCTGGGCGCCCAGAGCAGGCCCAGCCTGGGGTCCCGGGAGGGGCAGGAGCTGAGCCCCAGGCCACCCGGGCGGGCCAGGCCTGTCACACACGCCAATGGCTGAAACCAGTCCAGCAACCAGAGCGGCCGGTGGGCAGGGCGGAAGGAAGGGACGGCGCACGGAGGGAGGCTGGGGAGACGACGCGCACGTCCACACAGGCCCCGCTCCCTGGTGGCCTGGCACCCAGCGCAGTGGGGCAGCTCACAGTGGGAGCAGGGGCGGCTCTAGCCTCTGCCCAGCTCTCAAAAAGCAGGAAGCTCCCTGAGGACAGGGCGGGGGGTGGGGTCAGCAGGTCCACACCAGAGAGGTGGACGGGCAGCCCCGCGGAGCAGGGGAGAGCCTGCCCTCCGCACGTCCTTAGCACCGGGGCCTGGGGGATGGGGAGAACCTAGGGCTGGCCAGGCCCACGGGAAGTGTCCTGGTTCCGTGCTAGTCCAAGCTTCCCGGGAACTGGGGGAGGGAGCACACCCCAACCAGCGGCTGGGTCACTACCTGGGCTGCCATCGCGGGTCGGGAGCGCTGTGGGTTCCCATGGAGAACAGAGTGGCAGGGGGTGTGGGCAGCAGGACACCGCTCCGCCCTGATGACAGGAGGACAGAGGCAGCCCAGGTGGCTCAGCTTACGGGATGCTCTCCTGCCTGGAGGGCTGAGAGGAGGCCACTGTGGCCAATGCCCAGGCCTGGGTTGATGGACCTCCCACCTCGAGACGGGACCAAAGTCCCCAAAAGCAGCTCCTCGCGGGCCTTCAGCAGGTCTCGGGGGTCCCGCCAGCTGTGTAAGCCTGGAAACCCACCCAGGGGCCTCTTGCCGGCAGGCCACGCGAGCTGGGAAGAGTGGGGTCAGGCGGGCCGTCTGCAGAGCTCTGCAGGCTCCGTGCGGCCTCACGCCCCGAGGCCTGGATCACCCCGAGGCCCCCGCTGCCTGCCGCTACCTCCCATCCCCTCGATGCTGGCCAAGGCCCTCAGAGCCCTCACCCCAGCCCCTCGGCACCTAGCTTGGGGTGATGCCAATCTGGGGGAGGGGCAGACAGAGGAGGACTCCAGGTGCGGGGACAGGTGAGAGGGACTGAGGGAGCTGGACACAGGCTCCTCCTCCAGGCTGCCCCTCAGGGTCAGTGCGCCTCGGGGACGTGCTCACACAGACCAGAGGGCCGACGGGGGGGCGGGAGGGCCCCCCGACCACATCACAGCTCCCCCTCCAGGGTGTCCGTGAGCTTCTCCTCGTCCGCCTGCTGCTTCTGCTGCTGGATCCTGGCGTAGGAGATCGCGTCGCCCCTGGGGAGAGAGCCAGTCAGCGCCGCACGGGGGACGGACCCCAGACACACAGCCCTCCCAGCCTCCGCCCCATTCCTGACCTGTGACCCAGGTGTGGCCCGCAGACAGAGCCTAGTGGGCCCTCCAGTTTCCCCAGGCAGAGACCCTATTGCTAGGATGGCGGAGACACATCTTGTCACCTCTAAGAGTGACAAAGGCTGCCTGGGATGCTGGGCTGAGGATTCGGATTCTCAGTCTGGGCTCCGCGAGAGAGGGTGAATGCTGACCGTGGAGCCAGGTGTGGGCCCCGACGGGAAGAGGCTCTCAGTAGCCATGCCTCTGCCACCCCTGCTACAGGCTGTGACGAGGCATGACGGGGCCACCAGGGAGTCCTGTGAATTCTCCTGCTCTCACTCCCTAGAGCTCGGACACCCTAGAGACATGGATGCGGGTCACTGACAGCCTCTGTGCTTCCGTTTCCACAACAGAATAACGGGGGCCACTCCCAGCCCTCTCCTCCCTGCGAGACTTCAGGAGGCGGGAAGTAAAGATCCCCCACCCCCGGGGGCTGGGACCAGCAGACGCACTTCTTGCCCAGAGCAGACAGTCCGTACAGCACTCCGGTGGCGAAGGCGACGGCGTTGCCCAGCAGTGTGGTCAGGGTCAGGCTGATGACGATGGGAACGACGGCCATCCTAGAGGAGAAGCAGAGGTCAAAGGGCACCACCACCCCGCGGCCACGACACCACTTCCAGCTTCCCAGGTTCACCCAGCCCCCTTCCCAGACAGCCAGGAACAGGAAGGGTCCCCAGAAATCAGGTGGGGCACAGGTGCACAGCCGGGCTTCGTAAAGTCCTCAAACACCCGTGAACTTGTCTGTAAAATTCCGTGCATTTTCTGGGGAGAGGACCCAACGCTTTCATCAGATTTTTGAAAGGATCTGTGATCCAAATAGGGTTAAACAGCACCAAAATGGCCCAAAGCCCTGTGCATAAAACAGGCAGACCAGAAAATGCAGTGTCAGTGCAGTCCCGTAGCGGCTTGGCGACTGGGGGCACGTTACTCAACTGAGGAGGCTCAGCCTCTCTACGGGAAGGTGGGGATCAAACCTCAGAGGCTTTGAGACTGAACGAGATAAGGCATGTCAAGTTAAGGCACGTTAAGCACGACAGACGCCTGGAACAGCATAAGCACTAGATAAATGCTGGCTCTTATCAGCGCAGTAAAACCAGCCGTATCTCAACAAGGAAGATCCCAAAGGTTAAGGGGACGAGACACGGGGCTTCCTTATGGCAAGGTGCGCGCCAAGAGCGGCTAACTGGCTGGCGAGGCAGCTCTGCCTGGTCCAGGCTGGCGCCACCCGGACACAGGTGTCCACTCTGGCTTAAGGATCCATGGGGCCGATGCCTGGTCCTGGTTGGGATTTCCAGACTGGTGGCAGTGATTTGGGTTAACACACACACCCTGTACACGAGGAAGACAAGACTCTTCTTAGACTCTTCTCGGACTCAACCAAATGAATTCTACCTGAATTTCCATTTGGGCGGGACGTGTGATCACGAGGTTTTACTGACGTTATAAACTTTCTAAGTAATAGAAATTGCTAAGGAAAAGAAAAGACCATGGGGAAAAATCTGTAAAAACAAAACTAAAGGCAAACAACAGGCCAGAAATACATTTGCAGGAAATATAGCAAAAAACTAAGAAATCTTTAATATAGAAACACATGTAACTTACTAAGTAAAATGTTACAATGTCAAAAGGCAAAAAGGAAGCTAGACCCTTAACTACCAAAAACGAAAATGCAATTAGTAAAAAACATACAGAAAAAGATTTTACCTTAGATAACAGATACAAATGTGAAAAGGGCACACGGCCCTGGGCCGGGGGAAAGACAGAAGAAACTCAGGTACCCTCTTTGGAAAGCACTCTGGCCACATATTGAAATCTTTTAAATGATTGTAATCTTTGACCTAATAACCCCACACCTGGAAATAGATCCTAAGGAAATCATCATCAACACAGAAAGTTTTAGCACCGAGATGTTCATCACAGCCTGACTTGTACTGCAGGTTACAAATGAAGAAAAGCATGATACGTTCAGCAGAATAAATATTCCTATCATTAAAATTCATCTTATGGGGACTTCTCTGGTGGCACAGTGGTTAAGAATCCGCCTACCAATGCAGGGGACATGGGTTCGATCCCTGGTTCAATCCCTGGAAGATCCCACATGCTGCAGGGCAACTAAGCCCGTGTGCCACAACGACTGAGCCTGTGAGCCACAACTACTGAGCCCGCGTGCCCAGAGCCTGTGCTCCGCAACGAGGGAAGCCACCGCCACAATGAGAAGCCCATGCACCACAATGAAGAGTATCCCCTGCTCACCACAACTAGAGAAAGCCTGTGTGCAGCAACGAAGACCCAACACAGCCAAAAATTAATTAATTTTTTTAGAAAGTCATCTTATGAAGCCTTTGTGGTAATACTGAAAATATTTCTACCATGATTTTAAGGGGGAAAAAAAACAGGATACAAATGTACTTGTAATGGTTAAAACTGTGCGAAAACAGGTTTTAGAAAATGCCTGAAGACAGAGTGAAAGGACACATATCAAAATGTTAACGAGTAGTGGGGCTTTGGGTAACAACTTTTTATTTCCACATTATTTTTAATGAATGTACATTACTGTTAGCATTTTTAACTAATTAAAAAGAAACAGGAACGCCGGCAAAGGAGGCGCCGACGCGTGGTATCTCGTATTCGTCTGTGCTTTAGACGCAGTGGAAAATAGCTCTAGAGCTGAGCATGTATCCTGTGCTCTGCCACAACTACTGGCCTCCAGAAAGGGAAGAAACCCTTGAAATAAAAACCTCCATATTTATTTCTAAAGATAATCTAGACACAACCACTTCGGCTGCTGCCGCCAGACGCTGCTGAGGGCCTCCCGGACACCAGGCACCGCGCCGGAAGCTGCATTAAACACACCCACAGATGAGTTCAATCTCACGGCTCGGATGGGAGGTACTACGTACTGAACTTGTTGTCAGATGCGGGAAAATAAGAGAAAAGCGTATTTGGAAGGCACGATTTTTTGTTCTATAACTTGCTTCTTTCCCCTTTCACGTCAGGACATCTCGATCGGCCACAGTCCTGAAAGGCTGCCCAGAGGCACATACGGATCTACCAGAATCTGCTCTACAACTCCCAACTGATGGGCCCACAGTCCAGGCATTTCTCGCGTTCTCTATTACACGTACTGCTGCGAGGTGTACGCATCTCACGTCTGAATACTGTGCGGCTGGACCTGTAGGCCAGACACAGAGCCCTGGACGCTGCGTCCCATCGTATAGCGGGTCCCTCACGTGACTCTGCACAAACGCCATCCCTGTTTAAACCGCTACCGAGAGTAAACTAGGCAGCCGTCCGCCCAGCCCGGCCAACGCTGTCACCTGCAGAAGCAGGGTCTGGGGGAGCCGAGTCAGGCCCGGCCCGCGGCCCCTCACCCGCAGTAGAAGACGGCCTTCTGCCAGGAGCGCAGCTGGTCCACCTTCGCCGCCACCGTGTTCGCAAACTCGATGAACTGGCAGCAGAAGGGCGCCTCGCACAGCAGCAGGACGAACGCGTTCATGCTGCAGAGAGAGGAGCAGGCTGGCGCCCAGGCCGGCGAGTCCCCCGCCCCCCTCAGGGCCCCTCCGCCTGCTCCCGGCTGCTCCCCACGCTCTGGGCTCCGGGAGGAGCCGGAGCAGGGCAGCCAGTCCACCGCCACAGCCCGCCCTCGGGATGCCCTCGCTGGAGGAGGGAACTCGGCGCGCCCTGAGCGCGGCGCGTGTCTGCGCTGGGGACAGCTGAGGCCCAGGTGGCACGCCAAGGGTGCCTGCTCCCGCCTTTGGGTTCTCCGTGTCCGGGTCACAGTCACCGTGACCAGACACTGGGCCCTCACAGCGGGCCGGGCCCTTCCATCCACCCCCACCGTGGAGGGAAAGCACCCTCGCTATCCCCATTGGCCCCCAAGAACCCCCTGAGCCCCAGAGCAGGAACACACACAACTAATGCCACCCCAGGTCTCCCACACACCACTGGTGCCCAGTAACCCTCACAGACCAGTCAACCCAATTCAGCTCACTCGTGTTCCACCTGGGAGGTGCCCAGAAATCCACACGCCCCAACACCCCCCGGCAGGACGGTCACACGGCTACTTACATCATCCACACGCCGGCCGCGATGTTCAGAGGGTGGATGGTAATGCAGTTGAAGAAGCCGGAGATGGCGCAAGCTTGGAAGCAAGAGACACGGGCAGGAATCAGCAGGGAGGAAGGGACCGAGCCCGCGGGCAGGCCACCTGGGCAGACGGCGGCTCGTGGAAGCACGAGACCCCTTCCGACCCCAGCACCTGGCTCTTACAGCACCCAGACGTCTCCCCATTGCCACCAGAGACAAGCAAGGCCAACACAACGACTCCATGAACAGGTGAGGACGCAGCCTCAGACAGGCCAAGTGGCTTGCCCAGACCTCACGGCCAGGGTGCGGCTGGACCCCAGAGCTGGCTCGCTCTAGGGGCTCAGCGAGGCAGCGTGGACATCCCGCCCTCTCTCTGTTCTGGGGTTGGAGAAGCCCGCCCTCTGAACCCCAGCTGTCCCAAAACCCATCCCACAAGGTGCGTAGCATGAAAAAGAGAACGTCTCTCAAGGGCTCAGGCCAGGGCAGGCGGCACCGTGCCCAGGGCAGGCCACGAGAGAAGTCCTCTGGATCTGGGTTGGGACAGGGCTGCCCCTCCTGGAAAAGAAATCAGGACCAGGTCGACCTGGATCGCAATTCCAGCTCTGACTAACCCGCCAGCCCAGTGACTTTGCGTATGTTCTTTTCACCTTTCCAGGCCTGTTTTCTCTCCTGCACACAGGACAGCCCTACAGCCCAGCCCACCCACCCTGAAATACCAAGGGTCTGCAGCGGGGAGGGTGCATCCTCTCCTACCCCGGAAAGCGGTTTCTCTGATGCCCCAAATGCGGAGCCTCGCTCACCCCTCCCGACAGCATCCCACCGAGGGGTCCGCACAGTCGCCTGCCTCCTCTCTCACAGCCCCCAGCCCGGCTCCACCAAGAACTCCGGGAGTCTGCCCGGCGGCGCCTGGCCGCTGGGCAGGAAGCCGGGCAGGAAGCTGGGCCTTCCGAGGCAGCGATGAGCAGCCAGTTCATTAAACTTGCAGCAGCTCCTCTGCACCTGACCTGGAATTCTCCGGTTTTCCCATGTAACCCTATGCAGACAGCAGACGACGGAAGAGGAAACCAGATGCAGTGAACCCAAACTGCAACGGGACCGCCCTCGTACGTCCCCCGCCAAAGCCTCCTCCAGCGACAGATGTACTTCCCGCCTACTAAAGGCGGCACCTGTCCTGGGACAGGTCACACACACATTCAGGCAGCAAGGCTCCCCAGGGCCACGGACATGAGCGCCCACGATACAGTACTGCCCCTGCGTGACGTCAGCCATGCCTGGTCTCACCTGACAGCGCCCCATACTTCCTGCCGCAGTCGGCACGTCACCTGTACCCCACTATCTACCAACAGCCAACCCTGGGGGAGGACCAGGCTTCAACCCAGACAAACAGGCTCCGGCCAGGAGTCCTTTAACCATCAAGGGCTGGAAGATGTCCCCTCGGGGTGTCCAGCACTCTTGCCAGGTGAGGGAGGTGCCCCGTGCCAGCCTATCTGCTCCCAAGCTCTGGCCTCGAGCTGATGCTCAGGACCCTGCGGAAACGCCTCTCCCGAGACCCCCCACTGCGTCGGAAGGTGACGCTACGCCACAGCCACCAGCCGCAAACACGAGGCTTAGCTGAACTCCAGTTCCATCTCTAAAACTCCTCCGTGCTTTGCGTTCTACTCTGTACTATATACTATTTGGGATTCACACGACAAGCACTTTCCCCAAATCTGCAGGTAAAACGGACATTTCAGAGCGACGTCACAGGTTTCTCCTGAAGCGTCATCTGTAGCCCCAACACCATGAAGTCCTGGGGAGGCCCAAGAATCCCACTTCGAAAAGCGCAGAACTGGATGCGACGCCAGGGCTAACGAGGGAGTTGGCGGGGCAGCTGACCCCAAGATGGAGGGAGGAGGGTGACAGCCCACAGGCCACGCTCAGGCCCCTTCCCTTCTCCCCCCCACCCCGCCCCATCACTGTCACTCCCACAGCAGCCTCACTCTGATCTGCCAGGGAAACAGCTACCCAGACTCCAGAGGATCACGTCTAAGCCCTGACCAGTCTCTCCTACAGAGTCAAAAACATGCTCCCTCTGAAGAGCAACGACAGGGACTCAGAGGCCTTTTTGTGACTGGAGGGCCTGTCCCGTTATCACCGCTGAACTTTCGTCCAGCCTCCATCCACCTGCGAGGACCACGAGACTGGAAGGGGAGCCTAAGGAGATGCTCCTTCGACATATGCGGTCCGGGTCTGCTTGCCTCTGGAAGACCTGCCTCTGGAAGGATCTGCCTTCCTACCTATGTTCTCCGGGGGACTGCGCTCAAAGCGCCTAGCTTTCCAGGAAACCTGAGGTCGGGGTGTGCGTGTCCGCGATGCGGGGTGGGGAGTAGAAGTAGGGGAGATGAGGGACGGTGGAGGCAGAGTTGACAGCAGGAGGGAGAGCTGACATCAGGGGAAGCGCACTGCCTCCAGTGCGGACCCAGAGGAGAGGCCGCCTCCCTCAGCTCACTGCCTGGCCCTCCCGTGGGGACCGCCTGGCCCTCAGGAAGCCTGGCCAGCACCTGCCCCCTTTATAAACAACCTTCGCCCAAAGGTTAAGGCGCCTGCCGCCCGCACCCACACCCGAGTCAACAGGTGAGGCGGCCTCCGGACCAGACTGAGCCCGGGTTTCAGCACTGGCATCTGGGCAATCTCGGAAGGCCCCCGGAGTAGGTGCCGCACTGCCCTCACGCTCAGAGGAGCCGTGGAGGAGCAAGTCTCGGCCGCGTCGTTCCCTCTTGGAACGTCCCTTGAGCTGCTCGACAGCCCCGGACCCAGGAGCCCAGGCCGCGGGCCGGTAACCACAGCAACCGCAGAAGCGCCGGCTTCCCTCCGCCCCCGCCGCGGCCCAGAGCCGCGCGTGGCCCGGACACCCCGGCCCCAAGCCGGCCTCTTCCCGGGGCAAGGGGGGGCCGCGGGGGGAGGCCACGGTGGGGGTGGGGCGGGGCCGGGCGCGCATGCGCAGCGTGCGGCAGCGCCGGCCCCTCCCCCAGGCTGGGTACTCACAGACGGCCCCTAACACCCCCGACAGGCGACACAGCCAGCGGTACCACCATGTCACGCCCTCCTCCTGCTCGGGCGGCGCCGAGCTCACGGACGCCCCAGCCGTTCCGCCCGCACCGCTCATGGTGCCGCCGTCCGACGCTCCCGCAGCCCTCACAAAGGGCTCCGGAGCCGGCCGCGTCGTCCCGGCGCGCTGCCTTGTGGGAGAGGCGGCCGCTTATTAGCATAGGGGGCGGGGCTCTCGGGGTTGGGAGAGGGGCTCCCGAGAGGCTCGTGCTCATTAGCATAGAGGTGGGGCCGCGGGTAGGTGCGCCCGAGCGGGCCCGTGTTCATTAGCAGAGGGGGCGGGGCCCGCAGGAACCTGGATGAGGAGGGCCCTAAGGGCTCGCGCTTATTAGCATAGGGGGCGGGTCCTGGCGCCGCAGGACTCCCAGGCGGTCAAACATTCCCACCCAGACTAGTATAGGGGCGGGGCTTCGATGAGAATTATCAGGTGCGCCAGCCTCAGGGCCCCATCGGGACTTCCAACTCCCTCGCCTCTCCTCCCTGGGTAGGAAGACGACCGCTAGGGGTGGCCAGGGGGTTGCTCAGGTCTGGTGTGGATCTGGAGTCCGACCGCGGCCACGGAATCCCTGCCGTGTGGGGAGGTGGGTTTTCAAGCCATATTTGGACAGGTTATGTAAAGAAAACGCCACTCAGACCTCACGTTCCGTTTATTGGTACCCGAGGGGCTGGGAGCTGCTTTTCCGGAGAGTCTCCCCTCCCACCCTCTAACGTTTTGCACGTTGGAGGAAGCCCTAAAGGAGATACTTAATTTTGGAGGGAATTCGAATTGGAAAGCCAGGCACCTAACGGGTGCTCATAAATGTCAGGTTCCTTCTTTTCCCTTCCCAGACCGGGAGGAGGCATCCCACTGTGACCGCTGGTCAACTGAGGGATGTGCTTGGAGATGCGGGGCATCGTCAGGCTAATGAGCTCTAGCCTGGAGGGTCCAGTACTGGCCCCGAAGGCTGGTGTGCGCCTCCAGGAAGCCCTGGCTAAACTCCATCTCTGCCTGGCTGCCCTCTGACTCCCAGTAGAGCGTCTGTTGCCCACGAAATGTCGTTGTCCTCAGGCTGTGGATATCCCGGATCTGGGAGGAAAGGGGCAGCCCCAAGGGACCGACCACAAATGATAATTAGCTAGCATTCACGAGCCCTTAATATACAAGGTATCATATACCCAGGGTCACATTTAATCCTCACACAACAGCCCTATCAGGAAGACACCATTATTCTACCTAGGAAACTGAGGCTCAGAGAAGTTGTGCTCCTTCCCCAGGGACGCACAGCCAGGACGCCAGAGCTGGGATTTGAGTCCAGATTAGTTTGATTACAGAGGCCAGGCTGCCTCCTCCAGGGAGCTGATACCTTACAGATGCCAGTTCTCCCAGAACACATGAAAACCTCATCGGGGAGGGCTCGGCCCACTCTTCTGGCAAAATTATATCAGGGTCTAAAATCAGGCTTCAGTCCTGGGTGAACTGGCAGTCTACATTGGAAAAGGTCTCTTCTATTTCATTCTTGTAGGGAACTCAATAAGCATTTGTTGGTGAATAAGTGGAGGAAACTTTTCTCCCATTCTCTCACTAACGATTTTGAGGGGTTTGATCAGAAGTAAACTCAGTGGGTCCTATAGCCCAGCAACCCCCAGTCCCCAGAGATGGATGTCCAGAATTAGAGCAGAAATCATCCTGGTGGCCTCACCAAGATGTAGCTGGAATCTGTTCCCTCGGTTCTGGTGCCCGTGTCCATGGCCAGGGCACGGATGGCGATCCGGGCCTGTGGGGCCACGTCGATGAAGATTCGGCAGCCCCCCATGTTCCTCCCATCCGGACTCAATGATGGACTCACGATTTCACCCCGGGGTCCAAAGAGCTGCATGTCACATCCTGCAGGGGGAGAGCAGGCGTACAGACTGGGTGTGGACCACCTCCGGAACATAGGAGTCCCCCAGAGTGACCACTCTTGCCAGAGGCCAGGGCAGCAGGGCAGCCGGGGAGCAGTGGGGGATCAGTGTGGCACTGCGGTCAAGATCGGGGCTCCCAGGCAGAAGTCTCCACCGAACCCCATCTCTACCACTTCCCGGTTGTGTGACCCTAGGTGAAGGCTTTAAACGCTCCGCGCTTCAGTTCCTTCCTCCGTAAAGTGAAGGGAACGACAGCACACATGGGGCAGGGCAGTCTTTAAGAGGAATCAGCGAAGTCACACGTGCAAAAGTGCTTCATGCTGCACCCGCCCCAACCGGGGCAGCCCTTCCTGCCTGCGCCTCCTGGGCCTCCCTCAAAGCAGGTGCCTGCATGTGGGGAGGCTGGGAAGTGAGGAGTGATGACCAGGTAGGAGCTGGTGCCGATACGCTGCACACTGAGGGGCAGAGGAAGAAGCCCCCCAGGGTCCCACTTCTCACCTGTGGCCTGGGGGGACCCCTAGGGAAGCCACCTTCAGCAAGCTTGGGCTGTGGAAGAGGGCAAGCCCCCTGAAGCAACCTAGACAGCTCTCCGTGGATACGGATGGGCCCACAGGCTAGCAGGGCTCTCGGGGACGCCATCCTCCGCACGAGGTGTGCATGTGCACCCACGCCCTGCTGAGCGGAGGATGAGCCAGGAGGACAGTGCACCCAACAGGACTGAGGAAAGAGGCTCGCAGAAGGACCTTACAGGATCCTGAAGGACCTGCGTGCCAGGGCCAGGGTGTGGGGCCGCCGACGGCCTGAGTGAGGGAGTGAGGATGTCCGCCCATCTCGCGCAGGGCCCCAGAGAGGAAGGAACACCGTGCACCTCCGGGACCTCGTCCTGATCGCACATACAGGGATGGGGGTGTCGGGGGGTGTCCGGGAAGGCGCTGCTTTTCATTCTCAGTCAGCTCAGCTCCCTGTCTGCCTTGCCCGCTGGCCCGTCGGGACTGGCCCCGTTGGCAGCAGCACCCAGCCAGCCAGCCTCTGGGGAAGGCGGGGAGGCTCCAGGGCCTCGCCATACCTCGGTGGAAGGCTCCCGGGGCAGGCTGGCTCGAATACCGAAGCAGCACTCCGCCTCGCAGCTGCACAAGACGCTGCCTCACCACCAGCGTGTTGGCTTTGGAGCTGAAAGTCATGCCGGGCAGCTTCCTGCACATCTTCCTCCACGTGAGCCTGCCCCAAAGCAGCAGCATCTCCCCTGGGAAGTGGCAGTGAGGTGAGGACCCAGCACCCCGAGCCCAGGTCCTGACTCTCCCACTTGCTGGCTATGCGACTGTAAGGAACTGGACGTGTGATAATCTCTCCTAGCCTCAGCTTCCTCATCTGTGAAATGGGGACAACCACACCCCAGTTATGAGCTGGCTGCGATGGTTACACATGGGGATGCACCTGGAGGATCCCCCCAGGAATGGGGCACCCTGGCGTCACACTCACTGGCACCTAGCAGATCCTGTCACTGGCAATAGCTGCTCACGTGGCCCTAGACATACCAGCACTGCAGTTGAGGGAACTGTCGAGGACTCGGAGGGTCACCACCTCACCCAGGGGCCGCCCGATGGCCACTGCACAGTCTGCCCGCGCTGGGCCTCGCATGTCAATGGTTCCTGTCGGCTCAAGGTGCTGCCGGCCACAGGCGCCTGGAAAGGGGGCGGGAACTTCCAGGTGGGGTATCCCCAGCAGGGCAGGGCCGGGGGCTTTCCGTGCTGGGGAAGGAGACTGGGAGCTGGGGCGGCTGGTGTCCTCCTAGGCCCCGCCAGAAGCTTTCTCAGGCAAGGAGGGGGCTGCGTGGGCCAGAGCATCGCCACCCAAGGCAGACAGCCACCACTGACATGCCAGCAAGAGGGAGGCAGCGTGTACAGTGGGTCACACAGGCGGGGATTCTGACTCTGTGACACCCTCCCTTGATGATAATAAGTGAGCTTGCACTTTACCAGTGAGGAAGAGGCCCCCCTGAACCCGGCCTCCAAGCCCATCCCTTCAGCCCGACCGCACTCATCCCAGCGTCCCGGGGGGTTCAGCCACAGGACCACCCCCAGGAGGTCCCCACAAGGAGTATGGCCTGGCTCTCCCAGGTGAACATGCCTTTGCCCACCCCTCTTGCAGCCAGTCAGCCGCCCAGACAGAAAGGAGGAAGGAACGTAACTGGACTCTGCTGGGCTTTCCTGGGGCCCGGGCGGGAGTCCTTGCGGCCGGGGAGCTGGGGAGAGGAGGTGGGCCTGGGGCTGGGGCCACTGCGGGGAAGCGGTGGCAGCTGTGGTCTGGCCAGGAGCAGTGGATTCCTCGTGGGGCACCAGGCTGGGTGTCCCCTGCCCTGCACAGGGCCCAGCCCAGCAGCCCCGCACCGTCACCGGCTTGGGCAAATGCTGGCAGAAGTCGGCTGGCACGGGCACCCGGGCCTGGGGTCCGAGGCAGGCGGCGTGCCGGCGCTGGATGCCATCCCCACACGAGACAGAGCACTGCCAGGAAAGATAGGAAGGAGTTGGGACTGACCCCGCTGAAGGGTGACAAGGACAGCGGCGACCACAGGCCGGGCAGGATCTGATATAATCTTTGCACAACACGGGAGGCGGGCATGGGTGTCCACGCTCCTCAGAGAAGTCACCTTGCAAGGATCACACGGGGAGGAGGGGCAGGGGTTCAAGCCCAGGTCTCTCCCCGTCGCCCTCGAGGTCTCTCTGCCCTGCAGCCCCTGGAGCGGGGAGCAGGCAGTGCGGCTTCGTCCTTCCGCCTTCCATCACTCGTCACAGCCTGGTGTCCACCCTCCCCTCCCACCCCGCACTGCCCCACCCAAGGGATCAACTCCCCCGACCCAGATGCCCAGGGTCCTCCTGACGCAGGCAGTGGTGGCCGTCTGCTTTGCCTCTTCTCCCTCCGCACCGTGAGTGAGCCCCTCTGCGGGGGACCTGGCCCTGTCTGACTTTGTCTCTCCAGCGCCTTGTGAGGTGCTGGGCACGGGGTGGCATTTGCTCATCTGTGGGGAGTTACCAGCCCCTCATCTTCTGGAGTCTTCAGACCTCAGGGCCTCTTAAGGCTTACCTGTCCCCCACGTCTCTAGGCCTTGCTATGTCTTCCATCTCTAGGTGCCCCGGCTGCCCTCTCCCCAAGAGACTCAGCTCTCCCCCTGCTTTCAGGGGACCACAATGAATCAAAGCCCCCAAAGGTCCCCATGTGTGAGGACCCTCGGCCCGTGCACTCACCAGCCCCAGCTGCAGCACTTACCTGCATCCAGGCACTGACGTGCCACCGGTAGGTGCAGTCGGCGATGATGCAGGGGATGCTGGCCTGCGGCCGCACCAGACCTACACAGGCCGCCCCATCCACCTCTGTGTCCTGGCCTTGGTCCAGCTGCACACAGGCCACCAAGCGCATGGCAGTGCCGAGACCACAGCTGGCTGAACATGGGCCAAGGGACATGACCTTCCACCTGCAAAAAGAGAAGACCCCAGAGAGAGGCTAGGCTTCCCTGAAGGTGGCACTGCCCCGGTGGGCTCCATGGATGGCCAGCCAGGACAGGTTCCAAGGCCACTGGGATCCAGCAGTACAGCCCCTGCAACCCTCCTGGCTAGTCACAGGGCTGAGTGGCAAGGGAAAGGCTCTGCGGGAAAGAGAGCTCTTTTCCCTTAACAAGGTGCCCCCTTTCTTCCCCTTTATCACAGGACACCCGTGGACACCCAGCTGCTTGCTAGTCCGAGTAGCAGGGACGGGGGAGCAGTGACCCAGGATGAAGGAGAACAGATCTCCACATCAGTCAGTCCTGCCCATGTTAACTTATCATGTTTCAACAAACGATAATGACCGACAGTTTTCAGAGCCGAGACAGAAGGCAGGTAGGCCGCACTGGAGCCTGGAGCCCTAGAGTCCCCGCGCTATGCTGCCCTCCCGGCCCATGATGCCCCCTCTCAAAAACATGCCTCTGTGGGCCTGGCGCTGTTCTAGACTCCGGGATACGGCCGTGAACCAGACCAAGTCGGCCCCCTCGCCCCGGCCCACCGTGGAGCATATATGGTTCTCTGCCTTGTGACATCTGGGGCCCATGTATGGGTCTTTCTCGTGGGGGCCATCTGCACAGCGTAGGACGTTTAGCAGTACCCCTGGCCTCCACCCACTAGATGCCAGCGGCAGCACTCCCCACCCCCAGTTGTGACAATTAGAATGTCACAGGGGGGACTTCCCTGGCAGTCCAGTGGTTAAGACGGCACACTTCCAGTGTAGGGGATACGGGTTCGAGCCCTGGTTGGGGAACTAAGATCTCACATGCTGTGGGGCACAGCCAAAAAAAAACCAAGTCCCAGGAAGGACCCCCCGCCTCTCTGTTACGGCACCCTGAGCGGAGCCTGGGAAGGGATGTCCAGAGCAGACACATTCAGGCAGCGGGAGAGGAGGTGCAAATGCCCTGAATCAGAAGCACTGCCTGGAATGTTCCGGAACATCAAGGAGGCCAGAGTGGCCACAGTGACGTTCCGGGGTAACCAGAGCTCCTGTGCGTGTGAAACTCCCATTAAAAAAAATCCCAGACCTTTTCCAATATGATGTGGGAAAATAAACGGGGTGCACATTTAAGCATAGGCAGGGAAATCAAGCGACACGGGTGTGGATGGTAAGTGGATCACAAAGCTAGAGCGATGAAAACAGTTTGACTTGGGGGTGGGAATAGGTGGGGGAAGTAAAACAACAGAGACTGGTAGGAGCCTCGACACAGACCCAACCCACACGAGAATTTAAGATGCGATAAAGGGGGCACCTGGGGGGACGCAGCAAATGCTGTTGCTGGTCAGTGATTTGGAAAAGTAGAGTTTGCTCCCCGACTTCGTGACTGACCCCAGGTAAATCACAGATGAGTTAAAGGTTTTAAGGTAAATAAAGTCTTATCTGTAGTGGTGTATTTCTTTAAAACCAAGGAGACATATGAAGGAAACACGGAGATATGCTAGCATCTATTAAATCTGGTCGTGGGACAGGGGTGACTGTTACATTCTTTTCTGGATGCTTCTGTAGGATACAGAAGAGCACGGCATTATTTAAAATGCAAAATTACAAAGAAGAAACCATGGGAGAACTGTGAACAAGGCAGGTGAATATCTGCCCTTCCCTCTCGGGCTCCAGCCTGTCCCCGGACCCTACTGGTGTGAGCTGTCTGTCCCCGAGGCTTTGGCGGTGCCGTGCCCCAGCTGGACCACCCTCAGGCTCCACTCAGATGCCGCCTCTTCCACTGGGAAGTGCCCCTGCCCTCCCCACCCCGTCACCCCCATTAGAACCAACAGCACTGCCTGAGTTTGCTGGAGTGTCTTCTCTGACACCGAGTGCAGCCTGCCGGGTGGTCCTGTTTCCTGTGCCACCGAGCTGCCCTTTAACCCCCACGGGCCTGGCCCGGCGTCGGCACAGGCCAGGAGTTCAGGCTGCCTACTGCACACCCTGGGGCTGCTGACCTGGGCGGGCAGGGCTCTGGGCTGCAGGCCTCCTGCTGCTCCGGGCGAGGCAGCCCCTGGCACTGGGTGTCCGGCAGGATCTCCTCGGCCTTGTCCTCCCCGTGGGCCCGGGCGCAGTACAGGATCCTCTGCGCGACTCCTCCCCCACAGGTCACGCTGCAGGCCGCCAGCTGGTACCGCCACCTGGGGCAAACCAGAGTCGGGGGGACCCCGAGGAGTGGGGGGCTTCCCCTCACTTCCCCAGACTGGAAAGGGCCTGGAAAGGTTCTCTCTCCAGGGGTCACTTTTACGTCTCCACTGAGAGGCTCAGCGCAGTGGACAGAGAATGTTCAGAAGCCCCCATTTTACAGAAGGGGAAGCTGAGGTCTCAGCTGGAGAAAGCCCGCACGCAGCCATGAAGACCCAACGCAGCCAAAAATAAATTTATTTTTTTTAAAAAAAGAAGGGGAAGCTGAGGGTGGACGTGTCCAAAAAGCAGTGGGGGGAGGGGCAGGGCACCCAAGGGGCCCTGCCGAGATGTCTGTCTCCAGTGGGAGTCCTAGCTCCATCGTCACCTGAACCCCGCCCCTGCCGGCACTCCCAACCTTCCTTCCCACTGTGTTTGCCATGTCGCACCAACACCATCCAGCGTGAACTGTACGTCTCCCCCATCAATCTTATTTCTCATCTGTCTCTCCCTTGCCCCCAGCGTCTACTCCAGGAGGGCAGGGATGCCCGTCTGTCTTGTTCACTGCTGTGTCCCCTTGTGCCAGAACAGCACTTGGACATACTTAGTAGGTGCTCAGTAAAGAGCAAGTGATGAAAAAATGACCCATCAACCACCTGCGCCCTCAGCGTCCCAGATCCCGTGCGATGCACGTCACACACTTTAAAAGCCCTACAGTCTTCCGGGCACCAATACAATCCGCTCCTGCAGGTGAGGACGCCAAGGGTCACGAGCTTAACGGGAGGTGATGATGCCACCTCCAATAATGCCCGCCTAGGACCACCTGTCTCCTTGGGAAGGGGCCCACCTGGCAGGGCAGGGCTCCGGGCTGCAGTCCTCGAGGGGCCTGGGCCGGGGCATCGGCCAGCACTTGGAATGAGGCAGGGAGACAAAGCGGCCTTGGTCCATCCTCACACAGCGGACAGCCAGTGGCACCTGCCCCCCTCCACAGGTCACGGGGCACGGTGCCAAGGCTCGGGTCTCCCACCTGTAGGAAGGAAAGGCCAGTGCTCCGTAGGTAGCCACAGCCAGGGTAAGACTCCTTCCTCCCTGGGGGACCCAGACTGCTGCCCCTCCGCACGGTCTCCCTCCCCCGGACTCACCAAGCCGGGCACGGGGCAGCCTGGCAGACCTCCTGCCGGCTCCCAGGCTTGCTTGCCAGGTCACACAGCTCTTCCCGGACGGGTGTCCTGAGGGCAGAGTCCATGCACACGAAACGCAGCTCCATCAGGCCTGCTGGGAGGAAGGAGGGACCCCGCGCCCCAAGAGGGGGGCTCAGCATGGACCATGGGTGCCCCACTCTGAAGAGCTCTAGCAGACGAGGCCCACG
Source organism: Pseudorca crassidens (assembly GCF_039906515.1). Taxonomy (NCBI): domain Eukaryota; kingdom Metazoa; phylum Chordata; class Mammalia; order Artiodactyla; family Delphinidae; genus Pseudorca; species Pseudorca crassidens. The sequence continues at coordinate 2,296,605 of NC_090302.1, read as the reverse complement.
TGGATCTGAGTCTCGGCTCTTTCACTTAGCAGCTGTGTGACCTTGGACAAGTGACTTAACCTCTCTGAGCCTCAGGTTTTTCATCTAACGGTGCTTGACTTGGAGGACTATTTATAAAGATTTTTCAAGGGGAGCTATACAGTGCCTGGTGCATAGTAGGGGCTCAAAAGTGGTAACTGCTCTTATAACTTGAGGGGCATTATAACAGTTGCTATATGAAAATCTGTTACTGTGTTTATCACCAACATGTTATTAGGACCGTGTCCTTGCATCTCTCTGCAAAAGTATCCTGAAAAGAAATCTCTGGCCTCAATTCTAAACATGCTGGAGTTTACCTGAGCAAGTGATTAGGGGTTTAGTTGGCTTATTTATTTATTTACTTATTTACTTATGCCACACAGCTTGTGGGATTTTAGTTCCCTGACCAGGGATTGAATCCGGGCCATGGCAGTGAAAGTGCTGAGTCCTAACCCCTGGACCGCCAGGGAGTTCCCAGGGTTTTAGTTGAAAACACCGTGTATCTTAAAATTAATTTTGTTTCTCTGGGTTGGCCTCCAGGAAGCTCAGAGCTAAGTTTGGGGCCCATCTTAGGCCTTAAGAATACGCTCTTGGGTGCCAATACGGCCAGGTTTTATCATCATTTCCTACCTTCCAGCCGGTCAGTGAGCACATTCGTGTGGCTGTCCGTACTTGGCCCCGATCTCCTTGCTTATAATGTCATGTTCTTGTGTAGCTGGATATTTTGTAAGCCACCTCAAATGCTTTTTTTAGAATTAGCTGACCCTCAGGGGCGTTGGGGTCCTCACCTTGACCACAGGAGACGGAGCACGGTCCCGCCAAGGGAGTCCACACGTGTGTGGCATGAGCCTCTGGCCTGGCACTGCCCGCTGGGGATGCAGCATTCTCCCCTGGAGACGGGGCATCTGACTGCAGAGGGCAAGCAGCAAGGTGGTGGGTCTGGGCTTCCCATCTCCACACCTCTGGGCACCTGGCCCTCCACTCCCACCTACCCCAATCTCTTCAGGAGAGAACAGAAGTGGTTACCAGCACCCCAAAGGCCTCGCCTCCCCGCTGCTCCTTTCCCGGGAAGCCTGCTTCCTGGCCTCCAGGGGATGCCCTCACCACACGCCCCACCTTGGCCTCTGCGTCAGCATCAGTGGTCAGTGTGGGGCACAACCGCGCTGGGGCTCTGGAGCCAGAGTTGCAGGCACGCTTGACTCTGCCGTCCCCACCAGCGGGGGGCGGGGCACGGGGATAGGATCGGCCGGCACCCTTGTCCGAAAGTAACATCACCCAGCCTGAGCCCATGGACGCAGGCAGGAGCGTGGCAGCGTCTCTCTGCGCAGCAGACAACTGACAGCATTCCATCAGGGTCTGCATTGCTCAGCCTGCTTGCCAGCGGGAAGGGGCCTGCCCAGCAGCTCTGAGATCTGTCTCTAGGGTTGTCCTCTGCCCAGGGCCTCCCGAGGACAGCAGCCCTACACAGGGCAGTCTTCTAGCACCGGCAGGAGGCCAGTGGTAACCAGTGCTCTCCATTCTCCAGTGCCCAGGATACTCACATGGCCCCAGCCCGGAGGACAAGACACCTCGATACAGGGCTCAAGGGCAGGCGGCTTCTCGTCTGCGGAGCAGGGCCCAGCAGTTGCTGGCGCCCCCATGCCATCTGCCCCCTGCACACACGTCGTGTTCTGCACGGCCGGATCTGTTCCACAGGCCGACGAGCACGCATCCGGCATCTCCCTGAGGACGGCACAAGACAGCCATTAGGCCCTGCCTCTGCTCCTGGGGCGGAGAGGTAGGGAACCTGCTCCCCCATACCCAAGAGCCCAAAGGGGGATCCCCGCCGAAAGGCAGAAGCCAGGGGCCTTTCCCTGAAGCCTGGATGAACAGCTGCTGGCCCTCCACTCGGCACCCAGGGTGCAATGACACCGGCCCTGACCCTCCCGCCTTCCAGAGGCAAAGGTGGGCCTCCAACCAGACAACTTAGCAGGTGCTGGGAAACAGGGGCCAGATGCAGTCGATCACCAGTTCAGGGACAGCAAATGCATCTCCCGTGGCAGCCTTGAGAGGTGGCGGCTGCTTGGAGTGTTGTGTTGAGAAGGATTCTGAGGCACGATTGGCCCCCAGGAGGAAAGAGTGGTGACTGCTACGTCTGCCACGGATGCGGGGCGTGTGGGGGAAGACGCCCAGAGCCACGTGTGGACCACCAGTGACCTAGGCCACCTCCCTCCCCACTGGACAATACTGGGGCCCGGAGAGGGAGGGGACTTGCCCGGGCCACCCAGGCAGTTAGCGGCAAATCAGAATGATGCGCCTCTATCAGCTGGGACACTGTGGAAGTGACAACAGCAGTGACAAGGTGACATGCATTGCTTTGCATCCGTGCTTGATCCTCGCAGCCCTCCACGAGCAGAGACTTGGAAGTTCAGAGGCGGAAATGGCCAGTCCAGGGCCTCCGGGATAGGAGGTGATTCCAAGGTCGGCACTCACCCAGGGTGGTGGGACTTGGCCAGAGGCCTCAGGAAAAGGGGACACTCAGAAGGGGCAGGGCTCAGCTCAGGGATAAGCCCTGCCAGGGAGACTCTGCCTGGACCTGCCTGGATCCGTGCTCACCTCCGGGGGCAGGGCTGGGGATTGCAGGTCTCCACGGCCGCTGGCTGCTGGGCCAGCGCTCTGCACCGGGAGTAGGGCACCGTCCTCAGGAGGCCGCCCTGGGCCTCCACGCAGCGCACCACCCGCTCCCGCAGGCCCCCTCCGCAGGAGGCACTGCATGGGCCGAAGTCTCCGGCCGCCCAGCTGAGGAGAGGAACAGAGCATCGGGCCCCTGGCCGGGTCCCCAGGCTGGCTCAGGGGCGGGGGCGGGAGGCTGGCAGGTCTGTCTAGGCGAGTCACTTCCCAGACCTGGCTTGGGCCCACTGTCCCTTCAGGTACCTGGACACCGCGCAGGTACAGGCAGCCCAGCCCTCCACCTCTCCAGGTGTCCCCAAGCTGCACCTGAGCCTGGGGACCACTGTCTAAAAGTGCCTGTGGGCGGCTGCCCCAGCCCTGCCCCCAACAGGGACGGCTCTGTGCCTAGCCCTGTGCTCCTGCCAGGGGGTGGGCCCCTCCCTCTGCCTCCCAGGCGGGGCGGTCACCCCCCTGGAGCGGTGAGCGCCTGAGCCCCAGGCACACTCACGACGGGGGACAGGGTACGGAGGTACATGACTCGGACCACGCCGCCGGCTGCCGGCTCCCTGCGCACCGGGCAGCCTCCACCCACTCGTTCGCTGCCTGGTCCCGACAGCTGTGGGTCACCCAGCGCAGCCCTGCGGGGAGAGAGGGGGGCTAGACCACCTCCGTGCGGGGAGCAAACCAGGCTTTCAGGCGAGCCCTGCCCCGGGCCTCACCTGCCCCACAGCTCACCGAGCAGGCCCCCCGCACGGGAGCCCACGCCCAGGCCGGCCGACGCTTGGGCTGGAAGTAGGTGAAGGTGATGTCTGGGCGGGCGAGGCTGCCATACTCCTCACCGTAGCGCCTGTAAACCTGCACGAGACACACGGAGAGCCGGGGCCAGTCCAGCGGGCTGTCTGAGGGCCACTGTCACGGCCACCTCCTCCGGGAAGCCTTCGATATTTCATTCCTCCATCTCTATACTCTTTCCCTCGGCAAGCCATCACCGACACTGACCCCACGCCACGCTTCGAGGACGGCCCGGTGACCAGGACGCTGCCCCAGGCTCACAGTGGGGTGGGGGAGGGTGGGCTGGTGGTAGGTGCGGGGATAGAGGTTCGCACAGGGGATTATGGGAGCACGAAGAAGGTGCTGAGGTTGACCAGGGTGCGGGGAGGCGTGGAGGCGGGTGAAGGGGTGTTCCAGCAGAGGGGAGCCCAGCCCCAGCCTGGTGTGAGACCAGCACAGCTCGGGCTTCTGCAGCAGGAGATGAGACCCAGAGGTGGGCAGGAAGGGGCTGGATCAGGGGCCCTGTAGCTGTCTGGCAGCTTGGCCTCGAGCCTGAGGACACAGAGAGTTAAGGAAGAGTGTCCAGCAGGGAGCCTGGGTCTGTCCGTACTTCAGGAGGGTCACTGGGTCCTGTGAGGGGCCAGTCTGGTGGGCAGAGGCCAGGAGGACGCCCCCAAGGTTCCAGCATCTACTCCCACAACACCTCATCTGGCCACCCGTCACAGTCCTCTGCTAAAATGCGGGTTCTTGGCACACACACACCCCACAGCAGGTCCTGGTTGAGTGTCTCTGAGAGGGGCCCCGGAATCTGTATTTTTTATCCTCACCCCAAAGGATGACAACAGAGCTGCTTGACACCCAGCCCTTGGAACAGCGTTCCCAGGGGCGGGGAGGTGGGTGAACTGGGCCACGTGGGGAGGTGGGGAAGTGGTTAACTGTTCACTGGTGGGGCTCGCTCTGGCCTGGCCTGGACTTCTGGGGGAGCCCCTGCTGCCTCCCCAGCCGTGGGAGCAGAGGGTGGGGCTGCTAGACCAAAGCGAGGGGCCGTCGAGACTTGGACTCCCCCACAAAGGCTGTCAAGGGCTATTTCAACGTCCACTACTTCCCGTCCTCCCTCCAGCACCTTCCTCAGCAAAGCACACGAGGCGCCGCTTGCAGACGAGGTTATAGCGTGCGGGACACACCCAAGCACAGCCGGGGCTCCCAAAGAAACAGCGAGAACCCACATGCACCCAGAGCTGCCCCTGGGCCAGGGCCTGCCACCCACGCTGCCCGCCCACGACCCCAGGAGGCGGGACTGCCATCTGGCCCCCACTCTGCAGATGAAGATCTGGGGAACCCAGCATCCCCGCCAGAGGACAGCGAAGCGCGGGAAGGGGATATTCAGGCTCCAGTTCCGGCCCTCACAGTGCCCGCCCCTTTGTCCCGGAACTTCTGGGTGTCTCATGCCCGCTGCTAGGATGGGGCCTTGGGCACTTGGAGAGGCGAGTCCGCACGTACTTATGCAGCCTGGCCACCCTCCGTGTGCACGTGTGGGGCACCAGACAGTCTGCCAAGCGCTTGCTGTGCGTCGTTTTGAAGAAAAAACAAACGCATCTTCACGTCACGTAGGTCGGCTTAGTCTCATTTTGCAGACGGGGAAACTGAGGCTCAGAAAATTAAGTCTTTTGTCCAAGTTTCTGCAGAGCCAGGATCTGAACTCTGGGCTGAGTCCCTAGCCTGGGCTCTTGACCCCTGGGTCACCCTGCTTCCAGCTCTCGGGCTGCCTCTGCTCCTCTTGCATTAGATGCCCCCACGGTGAGTCTCTAATCTGGGCACTGGCCCAACCAGCCTCCCCCACGGTCTCGTGCCCCCCACCCTCCTTCGTCCGGGTCTGACGTAGCCGAACCCAACTCCGCCCTACACAGACCCCCAGCAGCTCCCCAGGCCCCCAGGAGGAAGCCTGAACTCCTCACACGGCCAGCAAGGCCCCTCCAGGTCTGCCTGGCCCTCCAGCCTCCTCACCTGGAGGGTCCCCTTCCTCCCTCCCTCCTAAGCACCTCTCCTGGGCACGCACTGCTCGCTCAAGACACTCCCCTCCCTGCTCGGCCTGCAGCGTCAGCTCATCTCAGACCTCGGCAGCACAGCCCCCGTCCCGGGAAGCCCCCGACCCCTGCACAGGGCTCTCCCTCTGACCCACTCCCAGCACGCCAGAACTCCCGTGGGCTCTGAGCACGGGGACCCCAGGCCCCCCGGCGGCCGCCGAGAGAATGAAGAGGTGTGCGTCTGAGCTGACGGACCAGCGGACGCCAGGGGGAGGCCCCCGGTCACCTGGATCTCCATGTCGTCCTGGGTGGGGCCCTGGATGCGGATCTCCTCCAGGCGGGGCAGCCGGTCCTCAGTCAGGGTCACTTTGTACTGGATGCGGCTGTCCTCCAGGAGGGAGGGGTAGGTGGTGCTGGGAGAGATGCTCGCATTTCCGGCCACGACGTAGCGCCCACGGATCCTCACTGCTGTTGGGGGAGGGGCCATCAGCACCACAGAGAACCCCCACCTCCCACCGTGGGAGCCAGCACCGCGCCCCTCACAGACAGGTCCTGTTTAAGGAAAGGTGACAACTGGGCCAACGGGGCATGACTTCCACGGCCGCACCTGCCACTCCCGCCCCAGGATCCCCAGCCTTCCCGGGGAGCAGGTCCTCCTGGTATCCCACGCTCTGAACAGGGTGTCTGACCACGGGAGGCTCCCCACGCGATGACTCTGTGCCTCTTCCTGGAACCTGGTGAGTGCCGTGGACCTGCTCCCTCACCAAGTGCACTCACACCCCACTCTACGGGGGCTCAAGGACCCCAGGGCAAGCACCCCACCCCAGATTCCAAGGTCAGGACAGGGCGCCCCCTGGAAATAAAGCCCCACAGCGGCGTTAAGTAAAGAGGTCAGCCTTGCCCAGAGACAGGTCTGACCTGCGCCCTGTGTCTGACCTGACCCAGACCGTCTTTGTTTAGGGTGGGAGCTGGCCACACCAGAAAGACCAAACACATGACTTAGGGTGGCGGCCTTGAGTCACCAAGCCTCCGCCAACCTGAAGACTGAGATCGTCCAGGGGGCGATCAATCCATCCCCCAATCGTGTCTACATAACGGAGCCCCATAGCACCTGGACCCTGAGCTCAGGAGAGCTCCCAGAGTAGGCGGTACACCGTGCGTGTGGTCACTTTTGAGCTGGACACGGAGCCCTCCCTGACGCTGCTCTAGCATCTCTTCCTTTGGCTGCTTTTATTTTGTATCCTTCCCCTGTAATAAGCTGTAACGGTGAGCGTAACAGCTCTCAGAGTTCTGGGAGTCCTCCCAGCAAGTCATCCAACGGACGGCAGCTTGGGGAGCACCCGAACTTGCAGGTGGCATCAGAAGTGACGGCACGTTGGGGCTGCGCCCTCGACCTTCACGGTCTGGTTAACTCCTGTGGGCGTCCTCTGGCCAACTCACCCAGGTGCGTGAAGAGAGGCCTGTGGTTGATGACGTATATGCTGGTCAGGTTGGGGGTAATGGTCAGGAATGTGACATACTCTAGGAGGAAGCGGGGGGGGGAGGGGTGGTCTCAGGTCACTTAGGTCACAGTCAAAGGGAGCAGATTTCAGCGCCAGAGGGAGGTGGGACTCAACTCCTCGACTGACTTTGCAGAAGACCTGACCTGTTCTATAAATGGATCAAAGTCAAGGATCTTCCGAGCATAAGGTCCCTCCTGCTAAGAGTCCTTGAGCAGGAGAGGAGAGGACAGCCCACCACAGATTCCCCAACGTCTGTATTTTTTCTGCACCACAGGGACACGGAGCAACCGTTACCGATGTGCCGCAACCCCAGCAGGGGCCTCACCACCAAAAGCTGAGCCTCATGGGGAGGCTGGCAGAGAGGAACGCGGAGGCTGAGGCCGCTAAGAGGGCCCAGGGCTGAGCCAGAGTGCGGGCCCCGCCACCTAGGCAGCCGGCACCCAGGCTCTGGGCTGTGGGGTTTCTTGGAGGCTGGGGGGAAACCGGCCCTTCACCCCCAGGGAGGGCCCTACCTCTGGCTCTCCCGGCCGTGAAAGAGCCGTTCTGAGGACGGCACGTGCTGTTGTCCCCGCCACACACCTGGCACACATCTCGCACCTGCCCGGAGGCCATCCTGCCGTCACAGCCAAACATCTGAGCAAAGGAGAGTGGCAGGTGAGACCCGGGTGACGTCATGGGACGGTGCTGGCCCACTGACACCCACAGCTCTGAGGTTCACACAACCAAATGGGGCATTTCTGCAGCTTCTGACATCTGTGCAGGAGGCAAGCTGAAATGACTTGTCCAAGGTCACAGCAAGGCTCTTGACCCCAAGCTCGGCCCTGTATCCCAGCATCACCCAGTGCAGACTCTACTGCAGCTTCACGGGGGCAGCACCCCCCAGACCTGACCCCTCGAAGGCCCCTTAGCATCTTGGTTTCTGATGCGAGAGGCCTCGGGGCCACAGTGGATAGAAGGGCACCTCCACTGCCCGAGCACGCCTACCTTGCAGCTGCCCGACACGCACAGGCTCAGGGTCCCATCCTCCTGAGGGCTGCTTGGCACACACCGTGTCCCATCCAGGAAACTGTCCCCACGCCTCACAATGAAGCTCTCGCCAATGGCCCGGCACAGATATCTACACAGAGCGTCCCCTGGGAAAGCAGAAGGACAAGAAACCCGGATGGGAGGGTGGCAGGGAGCAGGGAGGGCAGTGACCCTGTGAAACACGATCCAGGTGGGCCCTCACCGACCCCCGAGCGCCATCCCGCTTCGCTCTCTGCATTTGGGGCCAGGTTTCTATTTCCCACCTGTCCTGCCTCCTGAGGCAGTAATCACACGGCGATGTAATAAAAGTTACTGAATTACGAGCCAGGGAGCACGCTCGGGGCTTCCCCTGTGCCATCGCACTGACTCCTGCCAGCAGTGCTGGCAGCAGGCCACGCCTCTTACCTCCATTTTGCAGATGGGGAAACCGAGGCTCAGAGACGAGAAGTCGTGGCCTGACCTGCTAGCCAGGGTGGGAGGCGGGACGTGTCTGATGCAGGGCCGAAGCCTGCTCTCAACAGCATCAGAGGGATGGTGGGTCTCCCCCAACGACTCTCCCTGCCCCGGGGTCTCAGGCCTGGCTCGCCCCGGCACCCCCCGGGACCCACCTCGACTGTACTGCTCGGCCGTGCCCCAGCGGTAGAAGGAGGTGCTGCCCGGGGAGAGGCGCAGGGGCTCCCCGTTGGTCTGCGCGCACTGCTCCGACATGAACTCCAGCTGGGTCTTCTCGCAGGCCTGGTGGAAGGAGGCAGAGGACGGGCACGGGAGGGGCCAGGGCAGGGGGCCCGGAGTAGGGGGCTCAGGCAGGGAACCCTCGCCCCGGGAGACAGCAAGGCCCCCGGCAGTGCGAGGGCCAAGACGTGGGCTGGAGCCCAGCTCCTGGCTGCACCTCAGTTCCCTGCTCTGTAAAGTGGGGATGTCGAGCCTTCCTCCGCTGATGGGGGCCTACCACCCAGCAACGCAGAGGAAAGCCAGGCAAACAGCACTGCGGGCGGGAGGCCCCAACTTCAGAAAACGGGGCTGAGTATGTGTATTCGCTATGTCTGCACCTCCAGAGGCAGGTAATTGGAAAAGTCACAGGAGTCAAGAGCAAAGGGCTTCCGCACAAGAACCTCCGCGGGCGGGCATCCTGGCCTTTTTTGCACTGGAGTCAAGAGGAAAAGAATCCGAGTGGCCCTGCCGAGCAGGTGCGGGGACCACGGCTGCCCTCCTTGCAGGCCTGGCCCTCCCCCACCCCAGGCAAGGACTCCTTTCTCCTGGTCTGGGGAGGCCTCGGAGTCTGCCTGGAGAAGGTGGGGGCGGGGGGGGGAGGGAGGGTCTCAACACGTGCAGATCTTGAGTCAAGGCCAGAGGAATCACTCCACGCCTTCACACCCACTCTGATGGCCGTGTGGGAAACACAGGTAAGTGCTGGAGAGGGTGTGGAGAAATTGGACGCCTCGCACGTTGCTGGTGGGGAGGCCAAATGGTTCAGCTGCTATGGGAAATGGCTCAGAGGTTCCTCAAGGACTTAAACTTAGAATCCCCATGGGATCTGGCAATTCCACTTTGAGGTGTACACCCGAAAGAGTGAAAAGCTGGCGCTCAAAAAATCCACGGGGCTTCCCTGGGGGCGCAGTGGTTGAGTCCGCCTGCCGATGCAGGGGACACAGGTTCGTGCCCCGGTCCGGGAGGATCCCACGTGCCGCGGAGCGGCTGGGCCCGTGAGCCATGGCCTCTGAGCCTGCGCGTCCGGAGCCTGTGCTCTGCAGCAGGAGAGGCCACAACAGTGAGAGGCCTGCGTACCGCAAAAAAAAAAAAAAAAAAGTCCACGTACGCACATATTCATTAGCGGCACTATTCCCAACAACCAAAGACGGAAACAGCCCCAATGTACGGACAAATGGACAATGGATGGACAGATGAGCGAGATGTGGTCCATCCATCCAGTGGAATACTATTCAGCCATAAAAAGGAGTGAAGTTCTGGATGGGAGGGAGGTTCTAGAGGGAGGGGATATATGTATATGTATAGTTGATTCACTGTGTTGTACGGCAGAAACTAATACAACATTGTAAAGCAACCATAACCCAACAAAAAAATAAGAAAATATAAGAAGAAAAGAATAGGGACTTCCCTGGTGGCGCAGTGGTTGAGAGTCTGCCTGCCAATGCAGGGGACACGGGTTCGAGCCCTGGTCCGGGAAGATCCCATATGCCGCGGAGCAACTAAGCCCGTGAGCCACGAGTACTGAGTCTGTGCTCTAGAGCCCACGAGCCACAACTACTGAGCCCGCGAGCCACAACTACTGAAGCCCGCGTGCCTAGAGCCCGTGCTCTGCAACGAGAGAAGCCACCGCAACGAGAAGCCCATGCACCGCGGCGAAGAGTAGCCCCCGCTCGCCGCAACTAGAGAAAGCCTGCACGCAGCAACAAAGACCCAACGCAGCCAAAAATAAATAAATAAAGTAAATAAATTTATAAAAAATAAATAAGAATAAACCGTAAAAAAAGAAAAAGGAGTGAAGCTCTGATACATGGTACATGGCTGAACCTCGAAAACAACACGGTGAGTGAGAGAAGCCAGCCGCAAAGAGTCACATATCGTATGATTCCACTTATATGAAATGTCCAGCATAGGTAAATCCAGAGAGGTAGAAAGTAGGCTGCTGGTCGGCGGGCGCTGGGAGAGGCGGCACGGGAGCGGCTGCTTGATGGGCACGGGGTTCTACTCTGGGGTGACGGAAATGGTTTGGAACTCGATGGAGGTGGTGGTTGCATGATATTGTGAATGTACTTCGTGCTACTGAACTACACAGTTTCAGATGGTTGATTTTATGCTAGGTGAAATTCACCTGAACTTATAACTAAAAGAATCGCCCATGCTCTCGCGGTAGTGGACTTGGCTGCCGGAGAGGAGGGTCGTTCTCAGCGCAGAAACGGGCAGCCCTGCAGGGCAGTGGCATCCAGGGAGGGAGGGGGACTCTTCAGGGCGGCTGCTTTCAGGGGTGGGACCCTCCCGGTGAATGCACAGTGGTCCCAGGGCAGGTATTAATAGCATCACCTTCACTCTCAAAACGCCGTATGTGAACCACAAGTGACAGCCGCCCTGGCCCTTGGGCTCCTCCGGACCCAGTGCTGCCAACGGCACCCCCTCACCCTGCCCAGGAAGCAGGCCTACCTGGCTGTCGCACATCTCGGCCTGGAGGTCAGCACCTACGCACGCACGCCCCCCAAAAGCAGGTCTGAAAATGCCCACGAGACACGGGTGAGAGGAGGGTGACCCCCAGCCCCCCACCAGGGAACGCGAAGCAGCCACCCCCCTGACCCACAGACAGAGCCCTCCACGCGGCACCTGGGGTTGTTGCACTGCCGTCTCCTGGTGACCACACCTCCTCCGCAGGAGCGGGAGCAAGGACTGGCCGGACCCCAGCTAGACCAGTGCCCATGCACCGCCCCCACGGGGGCCAGCTCCGCCAGGGAGCGGCAGTGCCCCTTGGAGCACCACTGCAAGAGAAGGACGGAACCACGTTCTACACCCAGGGTATCCCACACCCACAGGACCGCACACCCAGGGCATCCCACACCCACAGAACCCCACACACAGGGCATCCCACACCCACAGGTGCCCACACCCAGGGCATCCCACACCCACAGGACCCCACACCCAGGGCATCCCACACCCACAGGTACACCCCCCACAAACACACGCACACACACGCACTGGACCCCCATCCGGCTCTGGAGCCAGGGCTAAATAGAAGAGGGCAGAGCCCCTCCCGCAGGACAGGGACTGGAGGAAGGGCTGGCCATGCAGGGCAGAAGGGAGGGCAGGGGCACTGGGCCGGGAGCAGGACGTCAGGTGGCCGCTGCAGGCCGGCAGGGGGCGGGGGGGTGGTCACGCAGCCACGGGAAAACTTTGCCTCCTCTGGGTGGCGGGCGACAACCCAATCCCTGTCTCCAGGCAGCCACACCGGGCCCAGGGTGGCCGTCCCTCAAGCGCCCGCTCTCTCTGGAACAGCGAGGAGGTTGACGGGGCAGGCCAGATGCCCCGCCCGCCCCGGCAGAGTCAGGCGCAAGCCTTCGCCGTTAGCTGTTATGAACCGCCTGCAGAGGGCAAGGCGAGCACTGCGTGCACGCAGGCATCCTGCTGCCCACCTGTCCTGACGGGACCCAGAACAGCTCCAGGGCCCTAAGCCCCTGCTTCCTGAGGTCCTCCTGTCTCCCACCCCAGGGTGAGGGCTGCAGGCTCAGGTCTGCGTGAGCGTGTGTGAGCGTGCACACACGCACACGCGCGCGCGCGCGCGCACACACACACACACACACGCTCACACGCTCCTCCAGTCCCCGCTCTGACCTTCCCCGCGCCACACTCTGTCCCATCCAGGACAGGAATAAGGAGGCGGCTACAGCTGCTTTGGTCCAGGGGGTCTGTGTGGCAGGAGAGAGCCTGGCACATGTCCTAAGAGGGGAGACAGATGGCCAGCCGAGGGGCCACCAGGGCCTGGGGGTCAGTGTCCAGCCATCACTGCCCCTCCCAGACCACAGCACACGGTGACACAGCCAGCTCCCTGGGCAGTGGTGGGTGGAGAGGACAGCCGCGGAGGACTCCTCCACCAGGAACAGGGACAGTGCCCAGGGCCCACAAAAATGTTTTCATCTCTTTTAAAACCAGGAGAAAAAAGATGATCTTCTAGATCAGAAAGAATATGCTAATATATAACATTAACACTGCATTTATAAGGACACACGTAAAGTTCTATATCTCACGAAAACACTAAGATATAATTCCTAATGTTTTACGAGGGGGAAGGGGCTCACCAAGGCGAAAGTGCCTGCAAGTCCTGTGCGGTCCTGGGAAGGGGGTCTGCCTGCCCCCCTTCAGCTCCCCTCCCACTGCCAGCTCCCACCCCGGCTGTAGGGTTCAGCTCAGAGGTCACTTCCTCTGGGAAGCCCTCCAGCTCCCATTGGGTGGGAAGCCCTCGGTAACTGCCTAGGTAGGATCAAGGTCCACGGGCTCGGGGGCCCTATCGGGACCAGCTCTACCTAATTTGTGGGGCCTAGTCAAGAGGAAAACGTGGGCACCCTTGTTCAAAAGTTGAGAATTTCGAGCGGCACCGGACAGTCTGGGCCAGTGGGGTCTCACAGCGCGCAGGGGGCAGGAGCGGATAGAGGGATGCGGAGGGGCGGGGGGCGGGGGAGCGGTGCGCATCACCCACTGCTGGACTCACTAGGTGCTCCCTTTGGAAGGTGCAGGCGACCGCCGTCGGGCCGAAAGCGACGCGGCACTGCTCTTCGGCGCCGTAGTACAGGCCGGGGTGCGCCTCGGAAGGGCGCCCCGCGGGCTGGGACTGCGGCCCCGGCGAGTCCCACACGCAGCGCGCCCGTCCTGCGCTGCGACAAGGCCGCGGCTCAGGCCCGGGGCGGACAGCAGGTGGGCGCGGGATGGAGTAGGCGCGGGAAGCGGGGGCGTTTAAAGCGGCGGGTTCGGGTGGGCGAGGATGGGCGTTCTCAGCCCGTGTGCCCCACCAAGAGCTGACCCTGGGCTAGGACAAGGCTCGAGCCTAGGGGAGGAGAGGGGATGGAGGGGCAGATGCAGGGGGCGGGGGAGGGTGGAGAAGTGGGTCTGCGAGGGGATGGAAGTGGACAGGGGAGAACCGAGCGGTGGGCACAGGGGCGGGAGGCGATGGAAAGGAGGGAGGTGGCGCGCGGGCGGGATGGGCGCGGCCAGAGGGATGGGCTGGCGGGGGCGGGGCGGGGGCAGAGATGGAGGGGTGGACGCCGCGAGGAGGTGAGGGCGGGAGGGGTGGGCAGAGGCGGGATGTAGGAGTGCCTCCTGAGACGTGCTGGGAGCCCGTGGAGAGGTGGGCGCGGGGACGCCGCGGAAGTGGGCACAGGGTTGAGGGCAGATGGAGGGGTGGGTCCGGGCACGGGAAGGAGGGGCGCTCGGGGAGGGGCGGTGCCGGGGGGGGGGGTGCAGCTACCTGAGCAGGCTCAGCAGCTGCCGGCGGCTGCAGGGGGACCACGCCGGGCCCCCGCGGGCGGGCGCGGCGCCGTCGGAAGCCATCACGTGGCCGCTGGGCCCGCAGCCGCTGCCCGGCGCGCCGTCGTGCTCCAGGCCGAAGCTGCGGAGGCGGCGGCGCTGAGGCCGGCGGTGGCCAGGGTCCCCCACCCTCGCAGGGGTCGCCCTGGCCCCGCCACCAGCTAACCCGGCGGTGGGCCGCGTCGCGCAGGCGCCCAGCCTCAGTTTCCCGCCCGAGGGAGCGCTGGGCCGGCCCGGTGGCCCCCGCCTCTTTTGGCTAATACACATCAAAAGGCTTGACAAATGTGCAGGCCAGACTCATCCGCGGTGTTCCGAGCGCGGGAGGCCACGGCTCGAGGGCCTGTGGGGCTCTACTGCTGACAGCTTTCTTGACCTGGGGGCGGCTCGGTGTGTGAAAAGCACCAACTGAATGTGTACTGGTGACGTGAAAAGGTCGGCCCTCTGGCCAAAGTTTCTGCTCCCAGTGGAAGGCAATGGCTTTCAATTCCTCTTTCTCCTCCAAACAAGATAGATGGAGGAATTGTGATGGGTGGTGGGCCAGATGGGTGAGAGGTCAGACGGAGGTGCAGAGCTGAGAGCGAAGGTGCGCACCGTGGGCTGCTGTGGGGGTAGGAGCCCCAGCCTTGCCCGTGGAGGCGGGTGTGGGAACCCCTCAGCGCTCTCGCGGGGGGGGGGGCGAAAGGCCTGTGGGTGGGAGCGGGGCTGGTGGGCAAGGAAGTGAGACACCCACTTTTCACTTCAGGAGTCTCTGTACTCTGAATTTTTACAGCAAGCAGGTATATACTTTCAGAATTAAAAGGCTAAAAATCAAAAAGGAAAGAAACCCTCCACTCCGGGTGAATAATACATAGCAGCACAGATTTGCCCGCAGAACGTATAGCAGTCGCATCAGGAAGAGTCTGGAAACAACCTAAATATCTAACGAGGGGATGAATTAAGTAAATTCTGGTGCGTACGAAAAAAACCAATATATGTTTTAAGAGAATGTTTGGGAGAAATGTTTGGGATATATTGTTACATGAAAAAGCAGTTAACCAATATACAGCATACTCCCAAATTTACAAATAAAATATTATGTGTGTGTGTGTAAAGAAAAGATGGACGTTTTCTCTAAGTGGTGGGATTTGGGATAATTTTTGCAGCCGGCTTTTTCTTTACGTGAATTTCCTACAAAAATTACTTTTTAGCTCCTGTTTTCCTTGTATTTTGAAAAAAAAATTTTTTTTTCTTTTAATCCTTCGGTAATGAAGAAATATCAGATTTCCCAGCCCTTGCCCCCGCCCACCCTCCCTAGTCTGTTGGGGTCAAGAGTACAGGCTCCTCCAGCTGGCTCTTCTAGGGACCACTGCCAGCCATGACCTCCCCTCCTGGGGGCCCAGGTCACGTCCTTGTCCGGAGCTTGGGGACAGGGGTTGGGGCCTCTTACCTGTGCCCAATCTCATGGGCGATGGTGACCCCCAGATCGAAGCCGGTATCCTCAATGATAAGGCAGCTCCAGGAGGGGGAGCAGACGCCACCCAGCTGGGTGACCCCCCGAACCTGCCGGTTCCCATCAGGCAATTCCAGGTCAAACCTCAGGAGGAGAGAACAGCTAGCTGGGCAGTGCTAAGGTGCCTGCCCACCGCCGGGCTACCTTTGCAGAGAGTGGGAGCAGCTCCCCGGCAGGCTGGCACGCCAGTGGGGAGCTCGGCTACCTGGTGATGTAGAGGACCAGGTCAGCATGGCCGGGATCCGTGTCATCCTCAGGGTTGACCGTCCTGCTCCACTCACAGACGCTCAGCAGTGATGCGGTGATGTTGGCTGTGATATTCGGAGCATCCTGAGGGACCGGGAACAGAGCGCACGTTCAGGGCATCCACCCCAAGCAGGGCGCGGGCCACTGCTGCCACCTCAGTCCTCATAACGACCCTATTACTGTCCCATGTTACAGATGATGAGACTGACGCTCAGCAGTGCCGCGTGCCAGGGCAGAGCCGGAATTCAGGTCCAGGCCCGGCTGGCGGGAAGCCCTGCCACCGCCCCCACGGCTCTGTGTGCATCCACAGGCGGAAACCGGTTTCCCAGCGACTGGGCGTCCAGCTCAGCGCCTACCTCGGGCTGCGTCAGGATGACCGTCTTCACCAGGTGCACTCGGAACTGAGCTCCCAGGGATGGGTCCCTAAGCAGCTCTGACCCCTGTGGAAGGGCAGGCGGGAGAGGTGATACGTGTGCGTGGGCACTGCTGACTTCCAGGGGCCCGGGGCGGGGGTGGGGGTGGGGTTGCCTGGAGAGGACGCTTCATCATCAGGGAGGGCACCCGAAATGCTAGTTCTTGGGCCTGGGAGCCAGCCATAGAGACAGTCAGAAGGAAGGTTAGCCGACACAGAGAAACCCCGAAACAACGGGATGCGAGTAACTGCCATTAGTCTAGAACGTTCCTTCCAAACACTGCTTCTCTCGGACTGGATTTACCTTGTCTTTTCTCATCTGTCCACCTGCCTGAAACACCTCTCTCACCTCTGCTCGCTTAAACTGCTCATTTCCACGGGGCAGCCTGAGGGCCTCCTCCCCCACCGTGAGCCCTTTCCTGGGCACCCGAATGAGAAGGCTCCGCCCACCAGGCTCCCAGCTCTCCCAGTACATCTGCCGAGATGCCGATTGTGGTCGACTTGCACTGCAGCTGCTCGCACCAGCTTGTCCTCTAAACGAGACGTGGCGCCCAGGAGAGAGGACGTGGTACCACCGGCCTCAGCTGACCTGAGTCTGAACCAGGCTCTGTCCCTTCCTACCTGTACGCTCGGGATCCCGTTTACTAAGCTCAGGACCCCAGTTTCCTCACCTGTAAAATGGAGAGAAAGCCTTCCATGGTTGTTGGCAGACTTAGGAACAGTGCGGCTGGCACGAGGTGGGTAACGCCACTGGCCATTACCACGACTGACACCATCTGGGCAGGAGCCAGGCTGCAGTCTACCACCTGACCATCCTTGGCCCTCATAAAACATGTTGAATGACCACAGGGAGTGTGGTTCGATTACCAAATTTCAGCATATTCGAGGTGGGGGGGACCCCCAAAACTTGAAAACAGTAGCCTTCAAGTGACCTAGAGGGAATATTTTCCACCTCTGGAGTCGGCAGGTGGAAACTCAAGCAGGCTTGTCCTGGACTTGAGCCAGCTTTTCCAGGGGTCCGGCTGCATGGGTGTGGCCTCTGGGACCCAGACTCCCTCCAGGGAGCGAGGCCCAGGAACACATGGGAAAGGAGAGGTGTCAGAGGGCCTGGGGCTCTGAGATTGGGGGACCTTTTCCTTCTGTCCGGAATAGCTGGGCATACCTGAGGCCGGGGACAAGATGGTACTAAGGACCCCACGTTCTAGGATGGCTGCCTGCCCTCCGGGGCCAACTTACCAGCGGGGGCAATGCCGGCCCTGCCGCTGCCGGCGGTGATATTAATCTCCTGACGTTATGGAAACCTACCTGGCCGCCTTAGAACACGTCTATGTGTGTTTCACATGTGAATGCGCTCGTGGCCGGGCACAGCCCGTCAGGCTGAATGTGTCATCAGGTGCTGCAGTCACCTGCTTCTTTGCTGCCTCTTTTTCTCTGAGGTAATGGTTAGTGGGAGCTGTGCTTCCTGCCCCACCATTACCCCTAGAAGCCAAGGAAGGGGAGGCCTGTGGACATGGGGGGACCCACAGGAAGGGCGCTGGGAGAGCCTGCTGCTGCCGGGGCAGTGCTGGCCGACATGCCCACGGATCAAAGGGACGTGGGGGGAGAGGCCAGGCTTGAGGGTCCCCGGGCGAAGGGACCCAAGTAGCAAGAGGCTGGGGGTTGCACTCCCCAGTGGGGTAAGGGAGAGAGATCACGCCCCTCCCCACCCCAGGGCCCCGAGCCCCAAGTGTGACCCCAGCCTCAGGGTCATACTGAGCTCAGCCCCCCAGACGAGACAGCTCACTGGCGCTCTGCACAAGCCCCGGCCGCAGGGCGCTGTGTCCAGAGGCTCCCGAGGACGGGCTGGCTGTGGTCTCTGAGGACAGCCACCGCCCCCCCCCCCCGAGCCCTGAGCCTCGCCGGGTCAGCACCGCCCACAGAGCCCGCTGCCCACGCGAGCACTCACCATGTTGAGGTTGGTGAGCACGTAGCGCTCCGTGTCCTCCCGGTGAGCCCGGTGCACGTCGGGGCCCACGGCCACCAGCAGCTCCAGGTGCAGGAGGCTCCTGGCAGCCTGTCTCCGCAGGCGAGGGGCGGGAGGATGGCCTGGCGGGGCGGGGGGCAGGGCCGAGAGCCAGGGTCCTAGAGAGCAGGTGAGATGTGGCTTTGACCTCGCGGCCTCCATGGCCAGGCCCCTCCATCACCCCGCACTCCTGGGCTTGGGGATGCGCCGCTTACTGTGGGGATTAGGGCGTGGATGGGCCGACCCTCGCTTTCTCACAGGGCGTGTGGGGAGCCAGAGAGGGCCCGTCTCCCGGCACAGGGAGACTGAGGGAGCGGTTCCTCCTTTTTGTTTTTTAATCACTAATTGGCTAAGCATTTGGTTTATTTATTTGTTTATATATTTATTGAGGCAGAGTTGATTTTCAATGTTGTGTTAGATTCAGGTGTACAGCAAAGTGATTCAGTTATACATATACGTATACGTCTATTCTTTCTCAGATTCTTTTCCCTTCTAGGTTATTACAAAATCTTTTTTTTTCCTCCATGCTGCACAGCTTGCGGGATTCTAGTTCCCCGCCCGGGGATCGACCCCGCACTACGTGCATTGGGAGCGCACAGTCTTAACCACTGGACTGCCAGGGAAGTCCAAGGTTATTACAAAATCTTGAGTATAGTTCCCCGTGCTATACAGTAGGACCTTGTTGGTTATCTATTTCATATACAGTAGGGTGTATCTGTTAATCCCAAACTCCTAATTTATCCTTCCCCCCTCCCCCTTTGGTAACCATAGCTAGTTTTCTATGTTGACTGAGCAGTTCTGCCCTGGCCCTCCTAGAGCCGGGCTCTCAGCACCCCGGTTTCACGCCCTTGGACACCCACCAACTCATCTGGGGCATCCTGGTCCTCCCAGCTCTTCGGGAGGAAACACTCTCAGAGGGTGAGAGGTCCCGAGCTCTCGCATGTCATGCACGTTGTGACCGTTAGAACTGACAGCTCGGCCAGCTTACGGGGGAGAGGCGGCCGGCTCTTGGGAGGATGGCCGTCCCAGGTGGAGACGTGTCATTCCAGCCCTCGGGCCCAGATCCCATTGCTGCCTGGGCATTCGGGGCAGCACAAGACCAGGAGACATCAGCTGCTGTGTGGCTTTTATGTCCTTCTGGCCACCCCAAAGCCCCATGCTGGGCGCACACTGGAGTAGGGGGTTACCCCGAGATGGCAAGAAGAGCCCAGGACCACACCCCGCTTGCAGCCGGGCGCAGCCTGGGGAAGGCGTGAGCGGGCGTGCTGGCGGCAGAGCCGGCCTGGTCCTGCCCACGCCCTGGAGCCGTCCTGGAGGCCTGCGGCCGCCACCTCCCATCTCTGGGCCTCTGGATTCCCGTCTGCAGCATCGGATCTACCAGGAACCGCTGACCTCGGCCCACCCGAGGCTCCACGCGCACGTCTGTGAACACGCTTTGTAAACTGTGAATGGCTGTTCAGAGGCGGGAGGTCTACCTGCCCACCAAGCAGACGGCCTGGGGCCACGGCTGGTGGCCACGTGTTCTCCTGGCCTGCCCCGTGAGCTGGGCACTCCCCTGCGTGCTAACAAAGGTGGCTGGTGGAGCTGGGCCCAGGCATCAGGAGAGCTCGTCCCTCCTGCAGAGCTGTCCTGGACACAGCTCCACCCTCCCTTTCTCAGGAGCTGTACCTGGAACCGTGGGTGCCCTGGGGGCGGGCCTGTGGAGCAGATGGGGCTGGGCACCACCCCAGGGAGGCACCAGCTCCCGGTGCCACCTCCTCAACGGCTGGATATAGAACCCGTCTGCACCCACCAGGATGTCGCCCTCCTGGAGGAGACAAAGCTGCCTGGTGCACACAGCCCCATCCCCCATGCAGGGCCATCACAGCACCAGGCATGGACTTGCCCCCTCCAAGGGCTCCTGCCCAAGTCCAAGGTCCGAGAGCCCATCTGTGTGGAACAGCGGGGGAGCCATGCCCTCTGTGGGCTGCGCTCGCTGCCCACCACCTGCTGCCAGGGCCCCAGCCACGCTTCCAGTCCCCGTCACGCACAAGGCCTCCCGGCCCCAGTCTGCAGGGCCTGGTAAGGATCCTGGCGGGGCCCCACGTGTGCAAGAATGGAGGGGGTCTTGAGGGACCAGCTAGGCCTGCACTAATGAACAGCACTGCCTGTCACCAGGTGGGCCCTGAGCGGCATCTGTTCCAACCCAGGCTGGGCCTCCTGACCCCGGAATGGGGCGGGGAGGCGGGTGGTTGTGATATAAACGGCTCTGGCGCATTCAGTGGTGCATCGTGACAACGCGTGACAATCCCCAAAGATACCCAAAAGGCCACTGCTGCTGCCTTCACCATTCCTTTCTTTCTTAATCTTTCTTTTCTTTCTTTCTTTCTTTTTTTTTTGGCCTCGCAGCTTGTGGGATCTTAGTTCCCCGACTGGGGATCGAACCCGGGCCCCCATAGTGAAAGCGCCGGGTCCTAACCACTGGACCACCTGGGAAGTCCCATCAGTGACGACGCTGACGTCCAGGGAGTGCCTGGCCCAAGGTCGCCTGTACTAAGGCGCAGAGCTGGAGTCTGAGCTCAGAGGTCTGACTGCAAAGCCCACCCTCTCTCCGTTCCCTGTTCCCCGGGCTTGCCGCCTGCTAGCTGGGTGGCCTTGGGAAACTCAGCTGGCTTTTCTGAGCCTCCGAGGAACAGGCCCCCATGGCGTCAGAGTCTGGCTAAGTGGTGTTGCGCTCACGTTTGGCTGTGCAGCGGGGGCTCGGAGGCATCTCTGCCCCACTGGGGTCCCCACGGCACAACCTCCCCCTGCTGCCGGCCTGGGCGCCCACTCACCACACAGCCCAAGCAGAAGGTGAGCCTGGACGCTGCGCCTGGGGGCAGCAGGGCGAGGCCTCCCGCGAGGCAGGGGTGGGGGGCCCCCAGCAGCCGGAGGGAGGCATTGACCACACGCTCGCTGGTGAAGGAGGTGGCAAGGAGGCCCAGAAGAGCCGTCCCAGGGCTGCCAGGGAGCAGCTCGGGGCCCTGCAGGGCAGCCCCCCGCGCCCGTCCTCGGCCTCATGCTCGGGCTCACAGACGCAGGTGAGCGGGGCCACGTCGAATCGGGGCACTGCGGGAGATAGGAGGCCCCTCACTCCCCCCTGCTCGGCCCTCCAGCACAGCTCCCCCTGCCCACAGCGCGACCCCAGCCATTGCTCAGCGTGCATCTGGCCCCGACCACAGAGAAGGCAGGCACGAGTGACACCCCTAATTCCCTCCGCTCTGACCACTAGCCTACCCTGCCTCTGGTCCCCACCTGCCTTTGGATCACCAATGGCCCTACTTGGAAAGGGGGCTGGCACCATGGAGAAGTCCACAGACACGGTCCACGAGCGACAGGAAAAGGCTTTGGCTGGAGCTTGACCCAGCGCCCTTCTTGTGTCTCACAGAAAAGATAAATGTTTACATCCTGGCCAGAAACTGCAAGAGTTCCTGACAGTCAGTCAGCCCAAAGGGAGGCCCAGGGGTGGAAGAGACCAGCTAATTAGTGCCCGTTCCCTTGAGATACTGAGCAGAATCCCAGGGTCACAACCCCAGCCCGGCCCAGGACACCCAGACCAGTTTTTATCGACTTGGCAGGAAGTAACAGAACTAATTAACGGGGTGACAGCAGCAGCTCTGACTTCCTCTCAGCTGAGCCACTGAAAAGCCAAGGTCCCTGACCCAAGGGTGAGATGCCCCCTGCAGGCTCTGAGAAACTCCCCTCGCAAGGAAGACGCCAGGACAAGTACCTTCGGAGGCAACATCAGGGCCAAAGTAAGCGGTCACTTCCTCTGGCTCCAAAGCCTGAAGAAACTGCTGTGGGAGAAAGGATGAGTGAGGGAAGACGAGGGAGAAGGAGGTGTGGGAGAGGAGCAGGCGGGGGGGTGGGGGGGAGAAGGGGCCCAGGATGGAGAGGAGGCAAGCCACTCACACCATCTAGCCGGTTCTGCCCCTCAACAGGTGGGTGGACAGTACCGAGGCCAACTCCCTCTCCAGTGAGCCCACTTCAGCCCCTGAACCCCAAGTTCGGATTTCCTCCCACTTGGCCCAAGGGCTGTTGGGCAGCCGCTTCTCCCCCAGGGACCTGCCCTCAGCACCCAGCGGAGCCCAGGTTCCGAGCTCTCGGGGCTCCCCCAGCACCGCAGCCCTCGGGTCCACCCACCTGCTGGAAATCAGGGAGTCCCCAGCAGCCCAGGAGGACGAGGGGCACAGAGATGAGAACTGCCCGCACACATCTCCCCTGGAGGCGAAGCTCACTCATCCTCCCAGGAAGGGAGAGCGACTGCAATCTGGCCGGCGTGGAATGCGACAGACCCGCTGGGCTGGATGATGAGGCTGTGTTTACTCGTGAGCGCTTCCTCCCAGGGCAGGGGCCGAGGGGCTGGGCGGCCTGCAGGCTCCTCCCGCCGCCGCCCGGCCTTGGGCTGGGCTGGGCCTTGGCTCAGAGCACAGCCACCGGTCCTGCGCCTGGGAGCACAGAGCGGGGGTGGGATTCATCTCCCATCTGTGTGACTGTGGCTCCCGGCTGGCTGAGGCACCATCACACCTGCTTCCTATGGACACCCTGCTTTCCATGACCTGCTCCTGCTCTCCTGTCCTCATTCCCTCCCTCTCAGCTATTGCCTGCTCTGTGCCTGTAGCCGACGGCTGCCCACAGAACCGGGACGGTGGCACCAGCCCTCTGCCTGCCTCCCCAGCCATCCCCACACTGCTCACAGACCTTCAGCCACCGCCCCCCCAGCCTGCTTTCCGTTCCTCAAATACGCCCAGTGCTTTGCTGCTCTAGTTTCAGCTCAAATGTCACCTCCCTCGTGGCACCATCTAAGTGGCCCCCCAGGGAAAGGTGTCACATTTAGAAAATAAAAATTAGGACAGCAGCGAAACTTGAATTTCAGGTAAATGATGCTTTTTTTGGGGGGGTTAAGTATGCCCCCCAAATTGCAGCTAATATATGAGACATTTTTATACTCAAAATTATTCTTTATCTGAAATTCCTATTTCTCTGGGCGTCCTGCATTTCGTTGGGTAGCCTTACTCCTCCTCAAGTCCGTACCACTGTATCTCACTTCATCATCTTCGTTGCAGTTACTACTATCCACAATTGTTGATTTAGCATTTGTATTTCCCTGAAGGCCCCCATGCACGTACAGAGCCTGGGATGGAAGCTTTGGGGAAGTGGAGGCCTCACCTGTGTCGCTGATGCAGGTATTGCCAGAGCCAAGGCATGGTGCGCAAATGACTTGTTATCATTGTTGTCACACAAAATAATACAGTTCAACACTTGTTACAGTGCTTATTATTGTTATCGGATGCTGCTGAACTACGGCCCTGGGAAAGCAGGCTGTGCGACCTGGGCCGCTCCCTCCCGTCCCTGGGCCTCAGTTTCCCCGCCGCGTAGGGAAGATGGGCCGGGCTCGGACCCCGGGGCGGGAGATAGCTGCCCGGGGTCCCTGTGAGTCCGCTCCGCACCCGCCGCTCCCAGGCCCGGCCGTCCAGCGCCCCCTGGCGGCCGCCTGCCCCGCCCTCCACCGGCCGGGCCTCGGTGTTACACCAACGGCGGCCCCCCCAGTTCCCTTCCGGCGCTCACGTTTCTCGGCCCCAGGCCGGCCCTCGGGGAGATCCCGGGCTTGCCCCAACCGGATCCTGGGTCGCTGACCGCGGACGCCGCTCGCCGGGGTGGCAGCCCTTTTCCTTGGGGGAGAAAGAGCCCCGCCCTGCTCCCGGCCGCGCGGAACCAGAGGCGAAGACCCGGTTTCCAGCCGGTCGGCGAGAGAAGGGCACTTCCTGGGATCGGCGCTCACGTGTGGAGACTCGCGCGGGGCGGCTTCCGGGGTCCCGCGCGCTGCTGTCACCGCGGCCGGCGAATTGGGGTCCGGCGGGACCTGTGCTCGGCGGGCAGAGGTCGGCTCCGGGGCCGCGGCGCCGCCGTGGATGGGCGCGGGGGCCGGGACGGTGCCGGGATGGCGAAGGCGAGGGTGCTGGCCCCCGAGCGCGCCCCGGGCGACCCCGCGCCTGAGCCCGAGCTCGTCAAGAAGCCGAATCGGAAGAAAAACAGGAAGAAAAGATTTTGGAAGAACAAAGCGCGAGAAGCAGGCAGAAAGCCGGGAAACGGCCCCGGCGTGGTCGTGGTGCGACCTCCAAAGGCACCGGAGGACTTTTCCCAAAACTGGAAGGCGCTGCAGGAGGAGGTAAGGTCGCGGGGGCCCCGCGGATGGAAAAACGGAGAAGGGCTTGTGGGGTCCAAGGGAGCGCAGATTGGCGTGAACGCTGTGGACAGAGCGGTTCACAGAGAGGTGGCCTGTTGCGGGCGGCGGCGAGCTCGCAGGCCAGTGAATGTCAGGGACTTGATGTAAAGGATTTTGGCGACACCCTGGACCTTTAATAGGTGAGAGTTGACAGCAACTGCCGCCGGCTGCTGAGCTCTTAAAATGGGCAGACGCTGCCGGCCGAGTTACATGTGTTCTTATTTAACCAACCCTGAGATAGAGTCCTTAATCATCGCCACTTTACAGACGAGGAAATAGGCCGGAAAGGTTACGTAAGGTGTCCAGGTTTGCAGCCGGTTCAGCAGATCCAGGAGTCAGACGCCCAAGTCCCTGCTCGTAATGCCGTGTTGAACCTACTGCCTTTCTCGGAATCAGTGGCCCATACTTACCTACAGGTTACAGGTTACTGTCTCCTAAATGCTGTTTGCTCTGCTTCATTCATAAATTCTCTCCAGTTCCGTTGAGTTGGCTGCTGTTGTCATCGCTGTTTTCTAGATGAGGCAGAGAGTTTAAGGAACTTGACTCAAGGTCGCATAGCTAGCTAGCAGATGGCAGACGGGGGTGCACATTCACACCGTGGGGCGTGACCTTCAAAGTCTCTTCTAGTTCCTGAAATCGGTTACGGAGGGAGCCTCAGAGTGAGAGCGGGAACGTAAGAGCTTCTGAGCTTCTTAACACAGCCGGGCACCTTAGGGCAGAGTCCAAAGCATTCTCCTGTCTTGACACACAGGCCGATGAAATTTTCCCTCCGGCAACCCCCGGGTGCTCTGACTTCTTGAGCTGTAACTTTATCTCTTTCTCTCAAGAAAGTAAAGCAAAACTAAGCAAGCAGAGGGATATTTATTATGGAGAAAACTTTGGGTTTTCTCCAGTTCATACAAGAAAGTATTTTCTTCTCTAAACATTATAGGAACAGGTAAGTAGAAACGCGCCTGATCACTCAGCTGGTTGCCACGTAGCAGGGTGCTAACCGTGTTGAGAATGGCCACACTGGGGACTTGCACGCAAGAGGAGGTTGGGCTGGGAGACCTCAGCCCTCCGTGTAGGAGAGCAGGGGTGCGGCTGTCCGCCCTTTTTCAGCCTCTTTTTGTTGGACACACTCGCCTCTTCCTGAGACCCTCACAGCAGTAGCAAACCAAGAAGGTGGCTGCCATGCACCAGCTTGTTGGCCTGAGCTGTGAAGGAGTTAACTCCAAATGTGGAAACAGGTTGCTTTTACACACACACACACACACACACGTGTAAGCCTTCTTAATCCTTTGTGCGTGTTTTCCAAATTAAAATGTGTTTCGTGTTTTATCTTGGGTTCCGTTAGTTGCTGAAACAAAAATCACAGGCCCCGGAAGAGGCTCTTGTTCTCTCTCAGACGGATTCCAAAAAGCAGCCCCAAGGTGTCCAACAAAACAGGAAAGTGATCTCAGATAAAGCAAAGAGAGATGAGATGGGGACAGAAAACACAGACCCCAAGGCCGCGCGGGGCTCTGTGCCCTCAGGATTTCTGAAGAACAGGAAGATCCGGGCACAGCGCAATGAGAAAGGAGCGAAGAAAAGGACCAATGATGACATTTCCCCGAAACGAGGAGAAATCAGACATAAGAAGTGCAAAGCTGAGGAGGTGGCCGCCACCTTGCCTCCGGCCCCGCCCACCGAGTAAGTACCCCCGGGCTGGCGCAGCTGTGATGACCGTCTTGGCCTAATCGGCCTCCTGGCCGAGAGCCAGGTCACAGCGACTAAGGCCTGTCTCCTTAAGGAGGCCGAGGCTGCTGGCCCCTCCGTCACCTTACCCTGGTGCTGTCGGTTTCTTTGTTGACTATTTGTCTCCCCTGGAATGTGGGCACGAGGGAGACAGCCTGTTTCACAGCTGCTTTGTCTCTGGGGCCTAGAACAGGGCTTGGCACGTGGGAGGCCCCAAGGAAGGGTCTTTGGAATGAAGGAACGCCAAAGCCACAGGGACCCGAGTGTGAAGCCGATTGCCACGTCTTGCTAGCTGGGTGGTGTGGGGCAGGTTCCCGACGTGCCCGGAGCCTCAGCGTGCTCACCCGCGGCGGGTCCGCGAGGGGCAGCGTGCCGACCCAGTGCCTGGTCAGCAGACCCTGTGGTGTCACCCACCCGGGGAGGAGCAGAAGTCAGTGGCTGCCTCTGAATGGCTCAGCCAGGAGTGGCGTGATGGTAAGTCAGCCTGGCTGTGTGTTGCCTGGGGTTGAGGACACCATCGCTGAAGGTTTCAGGAAAGAACAATTTGAGTGCCTGCCGCGAGTCACTGCCCCAGGCACGCTCTCTGGAAACAGCAGTCACGACAGGTCCCTCTGTCTCGAGGGCGACAGACGATGCACTGAATTTATTTCAGTAATTCCTTCAATGTGGTTGGGATACATCCAACGAGGGAGAAGCCTGTGGGGGCAGATGGCCAGAGGGGCGCGTCCAGTCAGTGAGCTCAGGAGGCTGCCGCTAAAGAAATGACATGGACGCTGAGCCCGAAAGACGCAGTCACGAGCCACCGCTCCCCATCCCTGCCCGGCTGCAGTCCATGTCTGCAGGGCTCGGCCCGGGGACCTGGTGGTGGGGCTCTTTGTCTATGTTCTGCACTCATCGCGTTTCTCTGAGGTTCTTAAATGTTTCATAACTGAACCGTTTTGTAACTGAGAAGAAAACGTTAGCAGCCGGTACACCTGACTGGGGGTGGGGGGCGTATTTTTGCTTTATGTTCTTCCTGTTGCTTGTAGTTCCTAAGTTTCAGCTAATGAGTGTCATTTGTTCTTTAATTTATTGTTTGGCTGCGCCCAGGCTTCTTGCAGCATGCGAGATCTTTCGTTGCGGCGTGCATGTGGGACCTAGTTCCCCGACCAGGGGTCGAACCCAGGGCCCCTGCATTGGGAGTGCGGAGTCTTACCCACCAGGGAGGTCCCTAACGAGTAATTAAAAGGGAAAGCGGCAGGATGATCACAGTAGCCAGAGCGGTGGGCTGGCGGCCAGGCACTTGGGGCTGGGCTGCCCTAAGAGCAGACCCCGCTCGCCTCCCCGCGCTCAGCCTGTTCTCCCCTCTGCCTTTTAGAGAAGACATCTGGTTTGACGACGTCGACCCAGCGGACATCGAAGCAGCCATCGGCCCGGAGGCAGCCAGGATAGCACGGAAGCGGCTGGGTCAGAGCGAGAGCACCATCACGCTGGTGAAGGAGCGGGCCTTCAGTGGGTACGCGGGGCGCGTGGGGCAGGGCCCCGGGGGGCGGGGCCGGGGGTCCTCAGGAAGGGCCCGTTTCCCTCTCCTCCCGTTGAGTTGGGCAGGCGCCTCTCGGTGTCCGGCTGACACCCGTCCTTGTCACATAACTGAGCGGTGGTGCCAGTTCCTGGTCCCGCGAGTGGATTAAACTGGAGCCTTGGTTCCCCTCAGCCTGACTAAAGCCTTAGCCGTGGACTGTGAGATGGTGGGCGTGGGCCCCAAGGGGGAAGAGAGCATCGTGGCCCGCGTGTCCCTGGTGAACCAGTACGGGAAGTGTGTTTATGACAAGTACGTGAAGCCAGCCCAGCCGGTGACTGACTACAGGACGGCGGTCAGCGGGATCCGGCCCGACGACCTGGCGCAGGGTGGGTCGCCTCAGCACGGGCACGCGGGCGGGGGCGGCTGGAGCGCTTCCGTGTCTCCCTACGGCCCTTCCTGCTGCAGGCGCGGGCGCAGCGAGAGCCCGGCGGTCTTCCTCCCTCCCGGGCAGGTGGGCTCAGAGGCTCCCACGGCCGCTTGCGTCGGCCTCGCTGCCTGTTGGCCACCCGACCTGAAGACCGGGACAGTGTTCCTGGACGGAGAGAGGCTGCTGTGGGGTGGGGAAGGGGTGGGGAGGCGGGACAGGCTGGAGGGGCTCCCAGGCCTACGCGAGGATTCGGAAGCCGTGGGGAGGCCGTGAGCAGCGAGGGGCCCGGTCTGGCGCAGGTTCCCTCGGGGGGCCTCGGCGCTGGGCATAGGCTGGGGCGGGGCGCGGGGGTGGAGGAATGAGCCTGTCCTCTGTGCCCTTGGTCAGGGAGGTGGCTGTACAAGGCAACGAGCCATGGCCCAGCTTGGGACACAGCCTGGACGCTGAGCCCATAGGGTTTGCCAATGGACAGGCTGTTGGGGGAGGGCAGAGAGGCACCCAGGGGGCCCCAGATTTGGGACCTGGGGAGATCCTGGGAGCAGGGGCTTGAGGCGGCGGCTCTGTCGTCCTCTGGCTGCGTGCTCTCTGCACCTCTCAGGTTCCCTGGAGCACAGCCCCCGAGGTGGCCCGGCCGCTCGTCAGCCCCAGGGCCTGACCACACCTCCATCCGGGCTCTGCCGGTCCTGCTAGGGTCGCGGGCGGGCAGAGGCGTGGGGCCCAAGCGCGGTTGCTGCAGCCCTTCCCTTTGGGCGTTAGGGGAGGGCGTAGCCCCAAGGGGTCCGCTCTGAAAAAGCAAGCAGAGCTGCCTCCGGAGCCCAGGGTCTAGAGCCAGGCTTCTCACCATCTGTGGCGAGGGCCACCCCCACCTCGTTTTCGTCTCCGGTTGGAAAGACATCAAACACATGCCCTGGCTTCTTACTGTTAGATTCAGCCGTCAGAATTGCCCTGGCAGGGGGCTGTGAGTGTGCTCCCCCCACTTCTCCCCGGTTGGGGTGCTGGGACGGCCCCTCGGCCTTGGTATCGCCCTCCTGAGCAGAGAGACCCGCCTGCCAGTCCTCTCGCTCAGCACGGTAGTGATGGACGTGTCACTAAAAACCACTGCTTTGTTTTGTTTCCAGGAGAAGAATTTGAAGTCGTTCAGAAGGAGGTGGCAGACCTGCTGAAGGGCCGGATTCTAGTCGGACACGCGCTGCACAACGACCTGAAGGTGCTGGCTCCAGGCGCCTCTTACGTAACGCGGTGTCCCAGGTGGTCGCGCTCTCTCCGTGACTCGGGTGATGCACCCACCGTGTCAGCTTGTGGGAGCGGGTCCCTGCACACCCTCGTAGGCAGAGCCGGGCGCTGTCTCTGCCACCCTCACCTGCCCGGTGGGCCACCACCCCTCTCAGGGCAGAGCCCCTCCTGTCTGGGAGCATCCCCGGCGCCCCTTCCTCGGAGCCACTGGGCACTCCCCGTGTCACAGGCCGGCCCATGGCGGCCAGCACAGCGGGCGGCAGGCAGGCTCGGAGGGTCCCCTTCCTGTGCCCCAGAGAGTGGGGCTCAGCCTCAGCCCCTTAGGGTCTCTGCTGTGGGCAGAGCTGACCCACCTGTTGGGACGAGAAGCTGGGGGCGTGCAGTTGTGGGAGACTGTCCTTCCTGGGCCTGCAGCTTTTCAAACGGTGCTTCCTGGAAGCTTGGCAGCCTCCGATGTTTCAGGGACCCATAGAAATCGGTCTTAAATGTCTTTTAAAAGTAAATTTTGAGGGAACTCCCTGGCAGTCTAGTGGTTAGGACTTGGCGCTTTCACTGCCAGGGCCTGGGCTCAATCCCTGGCCGGGAGCTAAGATCCCACACGCCGCGCAGTCGGCCGAAAAAGAAAGCAGAGCTTGAACTGTTCAAAACCAACAATTCCTCTGCCCACGGAGACGCGTTTTGTCATGAACGTTCTCACTTCAAGAGGCCCCGGTATCTCGTGCTCCCTCCCCACGCCCTCCCCGCGCAGACCCGCGTTTCAGCCACTTGCGGGCTCCTTGGTGACTGAGTCTCCCGCTTCCCCGGTTTCAAGGCTGTTTTCATGCCCATGGTCCTTCCATCACTTTTCCCATGGTGATCTTCCCTCAGAAGTTCAGGCTCGTGTCAGTGCTTGTCTTATTTGTGTGTGCATGTGTGTCACGTGTTGGAGTTTGGTAGAAGGAGTCTATTGCTGCAGATGGACAACAAAACGCCCGTCCTATTTTCTCCTCCAGGCGTTGTTTCTTGGTCACCCGAAGAAGAAGATCAGGGACACTCAGAAGTACAAGCCTTTCCGGAGCCAAGTGAAGGTACTTGGAGCCGCGCGGCCCCGCACGGCGTAGTTCAGTTTCTCGGTTCACGTGATTGTCGGTTCTGGTCCCTGAAGGCTGGCTTACTGATGAAAGGTGTTGGGTTTCATTTGTTTTTTCCTTTTAACCTTTAAAACTAAAAGGAGTCTTAGAAGAGAAAGAGTTCTGCCAAATGCCAACTTTAAAGTTAGTGTCGCTGAGGGCAGGTGAGTTCCACTCTCTGGTCTCTGTGATTAGACCCCCGACTGCAGGCAAGAAGCCGCCATCGTGTCTGTTCCAGAGGCAGAGCTGCCCTTGAAATGAGCAGGGCAGCCTGAGGCCGGAAGGCAGACATGGCAGAGTCCTTTCCTGGTCCTCCTCTGTGGGCTGACCGGGTGTCACCAACCCGCAGGGCCGCGGGCACTTCCGGTGGGAGGGACACTGAAGGTCCCTTGGGTCGGGGCTCAGCGGGCAACTCCCCTGCCCAGGCAGGGCCTACAGAGGCCCCACCCGAGCGTGGCTGTGCGCCGCCCTCTCCCCTGGCAGAGTGGACGGCCGTCTCTGAAGCTGCTTGCGGAGCGAGTCCTGGGGATCCGGGTGCAGCAGACGGAGCACTGCTCGGTGAGTGTGTCCCGGGTGACAGGCCTCGGGATCGGGGGCTGTGCCGGGCCTCGTGCGCGAGGCGCAGTGTCAGCTGAAGACAAACACAGTGGGCCTTGGGCGGCTTCTGTTTTAGGAGCTCCTGGTCCGTGATAAATGACACGGCACAGCAGGCCTGCGAAGTGTCGGTTAAATTCTAAACGGTTACATTTAACTAATACTTCACACCAAAAAGCTACCAGTGTACTGTAGTCGGAGACAAAGGCCCGAGTCTGGATTGCAGGCCCTCTAGGACTGCGCGTGAGCCCGCTGGCCCGCAGAGCCCAGCCGTTGGGCTCTCGTGCCCCAGCATCCAGTTCAGGGCCTGCCATCCCCCACCCCGTCTCCTTCCTAATTCTGTGGTGTCTGGAGCACCCACGAGGCAGCACGTTCATCCCTTCGCTTTGGGTCCCTCCCTCCCATGAACTGGGGCGCGGAAGCACGGTGAGGGCCGTGGTGCTGGACCACTGCTCTCGTCAGTTTTCTCCTTCACTTGTCCGTGTCTGATGCCAGGACTCGGGAACTGTGGGGTGGACAGGCACGTATGTGGCCATGCTTGTCGCCCAGCGGGACAGTCATGGTGATGCTGCGTGTCCCCCAGATTCAAGATGCGCAGGCAGCGATGAGGCTGTACATCCTGGTGAGAAAGGAGTGGGAGAGCATCGCCCGAGACAGGCGGCCCCCGGCCTCCAGCGCCCACGGTAACGACGCCTAGCAGGAGCCCCGTCCCGTGCCGCGCTCGCGGGCAGCTGTGACCAAGCCGCCGGGCAGATGAAGTCCCCCCCGGAGCAGTGACCCTGTGGGAAGGTTTCAGAATCGTGGCAACAGGGGCACGCGGCGTGCTTGCTGCTGGGCAGAACGTCTCCTGTCTGGTTGTGGCGTCTGAGACTCATCCCCGCACGTGGGACGGGAGGAGGGGCTGTCCCTGGGGATTCCCCGGGTCCCAGGACCAGAAGCGCCTAGTTGTCCCCAGGTGTGTGGCACCTTCCTCCGAGGAGGCCCCTTTCCCTCGTTGCCTCGGCCAACGGAAAGGAAGGAACTCCGCGGACTCGAGCCTGGACCGCGCGGCTGTGGGTAGCCCGGCAGCAGCCTCGTCGAGGGGTTTTCAGCGGTTCCTTTCTCACCCGCTGCACACAAGTTTAAACTGCAGGTCGGGGCCCACGGCCGGCGTGGGGAGCTCGGGCTGCCCAGCGCGGTGGCAACAGTTCTCCCCAGAGGTGGGCGACTCCCCGACTAGGATGGACGTTCTGACCACGGGCGGCCCGCAGCCCTCTCCCCCCCGGCCCGGGGCGGGGGGCTTTCTGAGCACAGGAGCAGCCGGTTGCAGTGAGTGGAGCGTTTAGCAGCAGGCTATACTGAGCCCTTGCCGTACAAAGAGTCTGAACCCACAGGGGATGTTGTGTGACATAAACGCAGGTTTTTACTTGAGCTGGAGCGTGTGAAGGCTCAGTGTCTGAGGGGACTGCCGTGTCCCCCTGCTGGTCCTGGGTGACACCTCTCCCTGACCCCCACCCCTAAGGAGACGCCCTGTGGCAGTGGGCGCCCTGTCAGGTACAGCCTGAGGAGGGAGAGGCAGACCTCCCCGGGCGGCTGCCTGCGACAGGTCTACTGCCCCCCATCGGAGCTGGGCCGCGAGGCCTCTTCCAGTTTCTGAAGCACACTTTGTGCATAAGAGACCAGCTCCTGCAAGGAGAACAGTAGGTCAGCCGTTTCCATGGACGGTCTCTGGGCCCACGAGTAACTTCTGTTACTTAATCTGCTTTTCTTCGAAGCGGTCTCACTGCTGCTTCTCTCCAGGGTTTACCTTGTTCAGGTCGTGGACACGGTGATACAGGGAGAGCCTCAAAACCACACACGCGGCAGCCCCAGTCGCCTCCACACAAACCACTGCTCCGGCCCCTGGACTCTGTGCCACCCAGGTCTGGCCGAGGCAGCCCCCCAACACTCACCAGGCTGGAGGTGAAGCGCCCGTGGATCTCCTCGACCAGGGGCTGGATGCCGCTGGACACCAGCTCTGACAGGATGTCCTCTGCAGGCAGAGCAGAAGAGGGTCCCGAGGCTTAGCATGCGCCTGGCACGGAGGGTTCCTGCCCCTCCCCCAGTGGTCATAGCCGCTAGCAGGGCGCCTCTTGAACGCTGGCTTCCAGGGAGGGCGTGACGAGGGCAGGGGGGTCCTCACTGTGGGAGGCGAGGTGGGCCAGCAGCATGCAGATGCTCTCCACCACCTCCGGGTCGTCCTGGTGGAGCTGGTACGTCTCCTGGATGAGGGTGAGGCCGCTGCTGCCCTCCTCGGGCATCACCACCTGCAGGGCCGCCAGCTCTGGGCGTGGGCGAGGGGGTGGGTGGGTGACAGTAGTACTGAACACGGGGGGCAGCAAGAGCCTCAGCTGGCAGGGGGCGCCATGCTGTGCTGCAGCGTGGGGACCGCCAAGGCCAGGCTTTTCCTGGCTCTGCATCTGCGGGTGTCCTCTGGTGGGGTGTGCACCCGCCTCTCTCTCCATCCCAGCAGCCCCCAAGGCCAGTGTGCTTGTAGAGAGGGTGCTGGGGACGTTCCAGGGCACCTGCCTGCCCCGTGAGGAGGCCCATCAGTGCGGGGTTGGGCCTGGCTCCTGGGGGGCTGGGGGCCCGTGAGAGCAGTGACCCGTGATGTCACGTAGTTGTCAGATCCTCCTGGAGCCCAGGGAGAAGCTGACCCTCCAGAGAGTAGACTTAGCCGTCAACAGCCAGCAGGAGGCAAAGCCGAGATTCCCGGCTCTGGGGTCCCGCACGCTCGCTGGGTTCTGACAACCCCGCTCCTTGTTCACTGAGCCACGTGCCTTTTGCTCTTGGGGCTTCAGCACCCCACCCCGTTTGACGGCGGGATCCCGGCGGGAGTGGGGGGTAGGCCCGGAGATCCCACCCGCTCTGGAGGTTCTCTCCAGGAGTGAAGGTCACCCCCACTCCCTGCTTCAGGCCGAGTAGCAGGCAAAGACCCACCAGCCTGCACACCCAGCAGGGGCCGGACCTCACAGGGGCCAAACCACCCCACACGGCGGGCAACCTCTGCCAGGCTCCAGGCCCCGAGTGTCCATTAGGGCTCGTGGTGCCAAGTCGGGTGCAGAACCTGGGCCGGGGGCTTAGGAACAGCTGGGCTTTGCGTGGAGGCGGAGTTCAGAGCCCTGACTCGGGCTGTTTTCAGAGCCACACCTGGAGGGGAGCCTGCGCACACGCCAGGCTTGTGGGTGGCAGGCAAGGTGGTCACCGTGCAGAGTTGCAGAGAGCAGTGGGAAGTGAGGGTACAGGTCTGCGCGGTGACGTCTGGGCGATGGGACTGTAGGTGTTTCCCCTCCCCGCTTTGAGCGTGTGCTTGCTTTTGGTTTGGGGCTGCCGGCAGGCGTTGCAGGGGGAGTCTGCCCCCGCCTCCTAGTGGCAGCCCCGGCCGTCCCCAGGCTCACCGGACATCTTCGCGAGGCTGGCCAGCGCCTGGCAGGCGTTGTTCACCAGCAGGGCTCGGTCCTGGCACGCCCGGATGCCTTGCAAGATTAGGACCACCACCTCCTCCAGCTGCTGCTCGCCTATGCAGCCTGCGGGGGGCCACACGCGCCTCGTCTCGAGGGCCCAGGGCCACCTCTCCGGCCCCGGGGCCCCGGGCTGCTCACCCAGCAACGACAGCAGCCACAGGACTGCACAGCTGGCTTCAGCCATCTCCGCATCCGTGGGGCAGGTGGCCAGCACCTCAGCAATGAGGGCCGGGGCTTTCTCCCAGGGGGCCTTGTTCGCGATGACAGCTGGAACAGGACGGGGTGGAGGAGGGGACACCTACTCCTTGGTGGCGCAGAAGCTGGGGGGGAGGGGCAACCCCAGCCTGCCAGCCAGTCTGTAGGGTAGGAATCGGCAGGGCCCCCAAGGGGAGGTCTGGGAAGCCCTGCGTGCCGGGTGTGGGCAGGCTCTCCACGGTCGGGAGCCCTCTTTTCCTTGGGGAAAATGACCTCCCAGGTGCTGGAGGGCCAAGTGGGGCCTGGAGAGGGAGTGGCACGGCCTGGGAGCACCCCCTTTCTGAATCAGAAGTCAGGATGGTTTGCCCAGTGCTAAGGCCAGCTTGTGGAACCAGGGACTGCCCAGGAAATCCCACGATGTGCGTGAGCTGGAGGGTTCCATGGGCCGGGCACGAGGGGGTCCGAATATGAACCCACCCCTCCCCAGGATACTGGTGCAGCTTCTCCCGTCCACCCTGGCCCTTTGTCTCCCTCTCCTCCCGGCTCTCGGGTGGTTAGGGCGCAGCCCCGGGCCCGCTCACCGTCCACCAGCAGAGCCCAGAGCAGCCTCAGGCCGTTCAAGCAGGTGTCCCTGTTCCTGGGGAGGGCGTCCAGGCGCTCCAGGATGCACTCGCACAGCCCGGCCCTCCGCAGCTCGTCTGTGGCCAGTCCTGCAGGTGGGCCCCGGCATTAGGACCACAGAGAACACCTGGAGGAAGCCCTCCCTGGCGGCCACCCCTTCTCTGTGGTCCTAGGGCACTGCAATCCCATGCATCCCACGCCAGTGGTGCCTCCTTGGCCAGTTCCATGCCCAGCATGAGACCCAGAAACAAGGGTATGAGCCATCCCCTGGGCCACCGTTCCAGCACCTCCCATCCCATTGCTGGGCTGGGACCGGCCTCTGAGCTTTCCTTCCAAGATGGGACCACGACTGTGTTCTCTCAGGGTGATCACCTGGCATTGTTTGCCAGGTGGTCCCGATTTACAGCTGCTGTCCCAACATGGCTACTCATGGCAGCCCTTTGCACTTCTCGGCGCGGGGTCAATGAAATGTGGTAAATTGCCTGGTGAGTGTAGGGTGGGCTGGGGGCTGCGGGGCTCCAGGTGAGGCCCCAGCTTCCCTTTGGAGAGAACGACGCCCACCCGGTTAGTGGCTGGAGATGGGGAACATGTGTAAAGCCCTCGGTGGTGACCCTCTCCCCACACTGTCCCCCGACTGCTCGCTGGTGGCCTCTGGAGCGGGGCCGGTGGGGCAGCAAGGGCGGGAACCCGAAACACGTCGGCGTGAAGCCCACGGGGGTGCCTGGCTGCGGCCCGTGCATGTTGCCAGAGGGACACGTGACTGTGAACATGGAAGCTGGGGACGGAGCAGCTGTCCCCTCGGGGCATCCCGGCGCTGCCCGCCTGAGCCCTGCGCCCACGGGAGGGCGGCGCCCACCCTGGCTGGCGACGGTGAGCGGGCGGTGCACCGTGACCAGGGGCTGCTGCTCCTTGGGGTGGCTCCGCGCACGCTCAGCGGCACGGGGGCCATGGTGCTGTCGCTCGGCGCCGTGGCCGCTGGGTCCTGCCCCAGTGCTGCGCAGGCCAGCAGAAGAGGCCGGGGAACCCTGAGCTGGGGCCACGGTGGGCAGACAGCGGGCGGGGGCGGGGGCGGGTCTCCGGGGAGAAGGCCGAAGTCGGGGCTCCAGTGCACCGTAAGTGCTTATTGCACGACCGAGCCAAGGACCGGAGGGCTGGGGCCCCTGCCAGGGCTGTGAGCACGTGCGGTGTAAAGCATTACGTGGAAATTCAGCCTAAATATTCAAGTGAGAAAGGCAGTGAAGTATTTCCAGTTTAAAAATCGGAGGCCAGGCCCTCGGGCTCTCAGCTCCAGCCTCTCCCATCCCTCCTCAGCTGCCCTCCTGGGAGCCCACGCCTGGGACCCCATCCCACCTGCCTGGGCTCACACCACAGGACCCCTATGACCAGCTCCTCGTTTCATGCCTGGAGATCAGCCAGAAGGGGGAGCAGCTGGTCCAGGGCCACAGAGGCAGGCCTCGGGCGGTGCCCCAGACTCCTGGCTGCGCCCTGCCTGTCATCCTGGGGTGGGGTTGGGTGCCCAGAGGGTCAGACGCCAGGGCGATGACTGGCGTGGGAGGGCGGGGGTAGGAGAAGCCAGCTGTGCCCGGAGCCCACCTTGGCCCCGGGTGCGGAGCAGCAGGGAGCAGGCACACGGCTGTGCGTCAAGGACCCTGTCGTGCTGCTTCACGGTGCCGGCCAACACCTCCGCCAGCTCCGCCGGCCACGGCACACCTGGCAGCATGGGGGGCAGAGTGAGACTCGGCGTACGAGCAGGTGGCGGGAGGGAGTGTGGACCAGACCCTGATGGGAGTCTGCAGGGCGTCACACGTGGGCCCCTGGGTGGAGAAAGTTGGGTGAAGAGGTGTTCTCCTGCACTCTTGGGAGGTGAGAAAGTTGGTGCAGCGACGGAGGGCCATTTGCAGTATCTATGGAAACGTGAAGTATTCACAGCCTGCACATCTAGGAATTTACCCTGCAGAAGCACGCAGAACACACGCACATGCCCCGGGGTGGGCTGTGTAACATCGCTTATGATACCGGGGAGTCGGCAACCACTCAAATAGCCAACCAGAGGGATGGTGGCAGGGACGGGGTGGCTACTCAGCATCCATGAACAGCACGTGAGGGGGGCCCCGGGAAGTGGTTCGGATGCCGAGCCCAGCCCCCGCCCACTTGTCTGCTCACTGAAAGCGGCGGCACAGGAGGAAGTCCGGGCTCCTGTTCCAAGCAGGTGGTAAAGCCGTGCATGCTCATGGGAATGTAAACGGGCGTCAGAAAGTACCAGCCAGGGAAGCTGGAAGGGCCGGGGCACCTGGGGGAAGGTGAGAGGGTGGCGGCTCTACCTTGCTGGTCTTCAGACATCCCCAGGAGCCTCTCCAGGGCCCTCTGCTGGTCTTCGGGGTGGCTGGAGAAGTTCTGCATGACCTCTGTGGGGGACAGGGCAGCACGGGGAGGCGCCTTGGCTCAGGGACCCGCCTGAGGGCCGGGGCACCAGGGGCGCATCCGTGAGCACCACTGCACAGGCCCACGTGACCTGGCGCGAGGTGGCGACCTTATCATCCTCACCTTCCCGGCCGAGCCACCTGTCCAAAGTCGAACCTGGATCTGCCTGAGAGCCCGCCCAGGGGGGTGCTTCCACTCCACACCTCCCTCAGTAACTCCCTCCAGGGTACTCGGGGCGATGACCTTCAGCTGGACCCAGCTGTCTGCCTCCAAAGCCCATGGCCACGAGACAGGGAGACAGCAGCTGGGCCCTCACGGGTCCCCTTCTCCAGAAAGGGAGGCAGAGGTGGCAGCCCCTTATCACAGGCAGCCCGCGCAGGGAGCCACTGACGGGGAGGAGGGATGGGAGGGCGGAGCCACCCCCGAACTGGAAGATGACCTCCAGATCCATTCTCTGCCCAAGACCGTGGGGGTAGCCCCCAGCCTGGGGCACACGGAGGAGTCTATCGTGTGTGCCTTTGTGGGGTGGGGGGTGACCAGCCAGCACTGTGCCTGGAGCCTCAGGCCTGCACATGTCACATTGCACACGGAGCCCCTGGGCCACCTCACCTTCCTGCAGGGCCGTGCCTGCTGGTCCACGGTGGCTGCTGTGCCGGCCCCAGCGTGAGCACCATTCTGGGCACGTAGCAACCACACAGGAGGTGCTGCTCATTGGGGAAGACACTCCAGGCACCGGGCCGCCATGTGCCGGGCAAGCGAGCAAAAAGCGGGGAGTCTGTGGTGGGGTGCGTGGCAGTGAGGGGCTGTTCGGTGACGTCGAGGACTGTGTAGCCGGAACAGAGGGGAAGCAGGTGGGGGCCTGGCCACAGAGATGAACTCTGCTCTAGGTAAGCTCGGGGGTATCTGAGCGGGGTGGTACCCTGAGCAAAGCAGTGCTTGGGATGGACGAGGGGCAAGCCCACCGGCCATGTGTGAGGAGCAGTCCAGGGGACTGGGGGGAGTCACTGCCCCCCAGCTAAAGACAATGGGGTGCCGGGGCCACAGCAGCCTCTGGCGCCGCCCCCTCAGGGCCCCGTCATCACCTAAGATGCTGGTGACGTTGCTTTCTAGCAGCCTGTCGATGATGAAGTCGGGCACCACCTGCCGGTGCGGCATCAGGGCACTGCTGGAAGACCTGAAGTCGCTGCTCACAAACAAGTGAATCACGTCCCTGGGGAGGGGCAGAGAGCCGCCAGCTGGCCCTGCGTCCCCTCTGCGTCCAGCAGCTGCTGGGCCTCCACCTGTTTTGGGCACCCGCTTGGGAGCACCTCTCCCAGCATCACGGTGCGTCCAGCGGGCACCGCAGCAATTCCCGCTCCAGGAGGGGCCGAGGGAGGACAGTGCTGGGCCCTGGCGCTTGCACTCGCGTGGGCCCCTTCCTCCATAACATAGACCCAAAAATCACAATTTCTGGCTGTGTTGGTATAAAGGTGAACATAACCCAGGGTGGGTCATTTTGTTCTTCTGACTTTACATTAGAGTTAAAACGTTTTCCTGGGCCCTGGGCCATGCCTGATGGGGACCTGATGGGGAAGCTGGCCCTGTTTGTCCTGCACTCAGAGATGTGGCCACAGTTTGGGACAGCCCAGACTGGAGGAGCCACTGTCCACAGATGCAGCACTTTGTGGTGTTAAAACCCCAAGTGCGTGCACAGGCTGACAGTGAACTGCCACCCCAGGGCCTGAGCTCACCTGATGGTTATTCGATCCGACGGCTCGGCCTGGAGCATCAGAGGCAAAAGGGAACTGAAGATTTCTGCGTCGGGGACCCTCCTCTCCTCCATGGTCCTCAGGACACCCCTCAGGCCGTCGGGGGAACTCCGGATGGACTTCCGCAGAAGCATGGCTTCCGTGCTCTGGGAGGAGAGAGAGGACCACTTGTGCACCTCCTCAGCTAAAGGAAGATGGCCTGACCTCGGGCAGAGGGGAGGCGACGTGGCCGCCGCCGTCAGGAACGCACAGAGGCCACCTGCGCCCCAGAGTTCTTGTACGAAGAAGAAATGGAAGTTCAGAGAAAAGCAAGTGGCCATCTCACTGGCTGGAGGGAATAAGGGAACAGCCCTCCATCCACGGCCGGACTCCCACTGTGGGCCGGTTAGTGCAACCGAACTCAGCTGTTTTTGTCCATAAGGGGGCGCTGTTGGGGGCGGATTGAATGTTACCATCACCATCACCACCACCACATGAGGGCCGAGCAGGCCCAAATGCGGGGTCCTCCGGTGGCTGGGGCAGCGGGGGGGCCTCCACACAGCCCCACAGGCACTCAGCGTGGGCAGGAGGGTGCCAACGGGAAGAATGCGCCCTTTTCAGGGCCGGGGGTGGGCAGAGGCTGGCTCCCTGGGGCTGTGGGGAGCGGGGTTCAGGTGTGGCGGGGAGGGGTGGACGGAAGGCCCCTCACATCCAGGAAGGAGCAGCCGGCCATGTCGAGAATGATGCAGCCCAGGGACCAGATGTCAGATTTCTGGCTGAAGGAGAACTTGAGGGCTTCGGGGGCCATCCAGGACTTGTGAGAGGGGTCTGTTGGCAGGAGTGAAGTGGGGGATGCGTGAGTCCCATGCTCCCTGGGGAAGCAAGCAGCTTGAAGAATGAGCCCTCCATCACCCTCCTCCAGGGAGGGAGAGACGTGCTATCCGAAGGGGAAAAGGAAGAGGCCCCTGGTCAGTAAGATCCTGGCCCTTGATCTTCACCAGTGAGGCTGCCCATCTTGGCAGGGGCCCACCAGGCTGGCCGTGTGCGCACCTGTGTCCCACTGCAGCTGCAGAAATAATCGGAAGGGGCGTCTGCCACAAAAGCTAATATCTGCACCCTCCATAAACGTCGTGCCCCTCCCAACACTTAGTCGGGACCTTGAGGCAATGTTCCGGTTGCCCTGCCCTAGTTTCTAAACCTGAACCCCTGGGACTTCCCTGGCTGTCCAGTGGTAAAGACTCTGCGCTTCCACTGCCAGGGGCACGAGTTCGATACCTGGTCAGGGAACTAAGATCCCGCATGCCACGCCGCCAATAAGTACATGCATACATACATAAAGAAACAAACCTGAACTCCAGACAGGGAGCCAAAAGAGCAGGGTCCCCGGCCCAGCTCTATCAGTGCCTGACAGGCCGCAGGCAGCCCCTCTCTCTCCAGACCTCCATTCCCCAAACAAAGAGCAAAGGGGTGGGCTCCAAGGACCCCTGCCACCTACACCTCCAGTAGATACACCCATCCACTCACCTGCCCGCCCACACCCGCCTCTCCATCCTTCCACCCACCTATCCGCCTGTTCATCTATCTGCATGTCCATCTATCCACTTGTCCATCCACCCACCCACTCATCTATCCATCCATCCATCTATCCACCCATCCACCCATCAAGGACAGCATGCCACTGGTCCCTGCCAGCCCGGGACTCTGGAGTTCTCCACTGGAGAGTTGCTGTCTCCACCCCTGATAGTCATTATAGGGTTGAAGCCCAGCTCCCTTTGCCCTGTTGTCTTTTTTTTTTTTTTTTTTTTTTTTGCGGTACGCGGGCCTCTCACTGTTGTGGCCTCTCCCGTTGCGGAGCACAGGCTCCGGATGCGCAGGCTCAGCGGCCATGGCTCACGGGGCCCAGCCGCTCCGCGGCATGTGGGATCCTCCCGGACCGGGACACAAACCCGTGTCCGC
The DNA here is from genome assembly GCF_039906515.1 of Pseudorca crassidens. Lineage (NCBI taxonomy): Eukaryota > Metazoa > Chordata > Mammalia > Artiodactyla > Delphinidae > Pseudorca > Pseudorca crassidens. The sequence continues at coordinate 2,255,219 of NC_090302.1, read as the reverse complement.
TGCATCGGCAGGCGGACTCTCAACCACTGCGCCACCAGGGAAGCCCGCCCTGTTGTTTTTTTAAAGGAAGGAAAACGTCTCTCCCCGGACTGCTCACCTTTACCACCTCCTGGGTTATTCTGAGACTCAGTAAAGTAATCCAGCCCGAGCCAATGCCTGCCGTCCACCAGCCCTCCCTCTGTGCGTGTCAGTCTCCTTCCTTCTGAGGCCTTCCTTCACCCTTCTTGAAGGTTAACATTTTCTGAGTGTCTTTTGGACCCTGCATGCCCCCCCACTTGGTTGAATGGGCCCTCCCACAGTGCTCCCCTGCCACCACTGTCCCCTGGCCGGGAGGACGCCAGCCACCTTCCTCTGCACGGACGTTCCACTTGGCTACATCGGTCATGAGTGCGTTGGAGCTCAGGTCCTGCAGTTTGCAGTGGTCGCTGCTGACCAGGGCGATGTTGGAGGGCTTGAGGTTCCTGAAACCGAGAGGCGCGCCCTTCCACCCACTGCCTGGCAGGGCCACGTCCGTCTGTGAACCCTCCGCTCCCGCCACACCCAGGGCCGCCGCAGCAGCCCACACCCCTCCTCCTCTCTCCTCAGTAGATGCCCTGTTCAGCCACTTCTTGAATATCGTTTTCTGTAAGCATAAATATACTGTTATTTCAAATGGGAAAAACAAGCCAACTGCAAGTAAGGAAACACCGATCCTCCCAGGGTCCCTCCGCTAACGTCCTTCCAGATCTCAGCTGACATTAACACGGAATCTTGAGCATTTCCTTCCTACATTTGGTTCACACAGTTTTCTCTCCTCTAAATACGGCACTGATCCTTCAGATCACGATTCTGGAGAATGAAACTGGCAGGTCAAAAGCTCAGCCTGGGAGTGCCCAGAGGCCCTCGGGCGGCCTAATCTCTTCCTCAGTGCTGTTATCTGGTTCTTCCCTTGCACTTTAGAACCAACTGCCCCGTCTGTGCATGGGGAGGGTCGTGGAGGGGGTGATGTTCTCTTTAAGTCAAGGAGGTGCTCTGGGAGGGGGAGGGGCCCATCCTTGTCCCAGCTGCACCTCTTTCCCTTGGACCCACGCCCGGGCGCTGCCACCTGGAGGTGCCACCCCCAGGAGGTGCCTTTTCTCCTCAAGCAGCCTGGCCACCCGGTCACCTGTGGATAATGTCCAGCTGGTGCAGGAACTCCAGCGCATTCAACACCTGGCCCAGCATGTTCTGCATCCACTGGGGAAAGAGGGAGAGATGCCAGGACTGGGGGGGCCTGAAAGCTCCCAGGTGGGCCTCCCAGCTGCTCTCAGGCAGGTCAGTGGCCACTCAGAGCAGCCAGCAGGGTCGTGGCCAGTTCCCACCCTGCGTCTTGAAATGGGCCTGAAGTGAGCGGCCAACAGCTCAGAGCCAGTGCGGGAGCTTCTGCTGCAGGCTGCTGCAAGGCCCTCTGGACAGAAATGCCCTGGTCTCCAGACCCCCCCCCCCCCCTCCTGTCTCCAGCAGACCCCGGGGGCCCTGGGGCTCTAGCCCCGCCCGGGTCCCACCCCATGGGTACCAGAGATGCTGAGGTCTGCAGCTGCTACTTGGGGTTTGCCTCTCCAGGGCATTAGAACGGAAAGAGCCCTGAGAGAGAACATTCTGAAAGCAGTTTGTGTCAGAAACAAGAGCCACCTGGTTTCCAGGGCAGTGATTTTCAAACCGTGTTCCTAGGAGCCCTGGATTCCACCTGGGGTGTCAAGAGAGGGGCTGAGCAGGCAGGACCCCGGGGTTCCTGCCACGCCACCTTCCACTGACCCCCAGACCCCTGACTGGAGTAGCTCTGCTTTCCTTACTGGGGGTTCTGAGAACATTTTTGTGCTCGACAGGCTTCTACTACAAACAGAAAGTTTGAAACCCACTCAGAGGCTGTCTCTGAGGCCCACTTTGGAGCTGCGTGCCCCTCAGAACACCCCAGCAGGGTCGCAGTGCCTGGAGGCCCAACAGAACAGAGGCGTGTTCAGAGCAAAAGCAGGCAGAATTTATTTGGGGTGGGTCATAGACCTAAATGTGAAAGCAAAATGGATCCAGCTTCAAGGGCAACAGAGGAAAATATCGTCATGACCTTGGGGCGGGGAAGGCTTCTCTAAAGGCTCAGAAGACACCAACCTCAGGCGAAACACTGATGAACCAGAGTTCATTACAATTAAGAAAGTGAACTGGCAAGCCACAGACTGGGAGAGGACATCTGGACACTGTGTCCATAATATATAAAGAGCCACTATGAATCAACAAGAAAAGACGGACAACCCTAATGTTTAAATGGGCAAGAGACCTGAACAGGCACAAAAGAAGATATCCAAATGGCCAAAAAGTGCTCACCATGACTACTCAAAATAATTGAAACTAAAATGTAATTTTTAATTAAAATTAAGAAGACTGACACAGTGAAATGTGGGCCAGGATGCAGAGCCGGAAGACTCACAACTTGGGATGAGAATCAACACCGAGTCAACCAACCATCCTGGAAAACTGGGACACTGGCTAAAGCAGCACACGCACCCATTCTGTGATCCAACGACTCCACAGTCAGGCAGAAAATGAATGCTTAGGGCCATCAAAACACATGCCCAGCGGTGTTCATGGCAGCCCTTCTCCATAATAGCCCCAAACTGGAAGCAACCCAGATGCTCACAGCGCTGGACCAGATACACTGCTGGTGACGTGGCCATCTGGCAGAGTGGAGACGGATGGTCTCCTGACACACTCACAGGTGGGTAAATCTCAAAGCACTGGGATGAACGCGAGAAACCAGACACAAGCAAACAACATGCTGTATGAGCCCATCTAGGAGAACTTCAGGGACAGGCAGAAGGATCTCTGGAGGCAGAGGTCGAACCCTGGGTACTGGCTGGGACTGTCTGAAGGTCCAGGAACGCTCTGGCCTCATGTGAGGGAGGGGACGGGAGTGTCCGCCTATGCAAAACACACCAAGGTGTACACTTAAGATCTGTGCACGTTACGGTATGCAGATACCTTCATTCATAACTGTCGGGAGAAACGAGACCAGACTCCATCCGTGCCTGCCCCTCTGCCCCATCACAGGGTCCAGGCAGCCCCCAGGCCTGGTGCCCCAGAGAGTCTGTCTTACCTGGGAGTCAATGACTCTCTTTGCCGCCCTCTTCTTCTCAATGACATTCTGGAAGCTTCCCTCGTGGAACTCCATCACCAGGCAAAGGAACAGAGAGGAGATCTGCAGGGGACACAGCCCCTTAGCCAGGTGCCGAGTTCTGGCCTCCAGAGGCCCAGGCCTGGGGGCTTCCGGGCCGTCACCCGCTCCAGGTCTTTCCTCCCAGCCAGGCCACCACCGGCAGTGACTATGGGAGAATGCCCCCGTCTGTGGGGGGGACAGCCCCTCCTGAGCAGCTCCCGCCTCCGCCTCCTCTCTCCTCCCCCCATCCCCCCCACCCCCCATCTACACTAAGCTGCTTTAGGAAAACCTAAAGGGGCGCGGGGTCTCCTGGCCACCGCACACGTAGACCACCGTGCCTGGGGCACCGGGCCCTTTGTCCCTTAGGGCTCAGCTGAGATCCACTCCTCCCTCTGAGGGGCCTGCACCCGACAGGACCCCAGCAGCCCCCGTCAGCCCTCTCAGAGCACCCTGCCTTCCCTCCCGCAGTGACATGTCCTCTTGGCTTCTCTGTGTCCCCTTGAGAGCGTGAGGGGGTGCTAAGAAAATACTTGGGGGGACAGGTGGTGAGGGGCCCTCCTCACGGCTTTCCTCAGGGCCCAGCTGAAGGGGAGGGGGCCCCTCCCTCGGTTGTCAGCCCAGATGGGGGTCTGACTGTGGGGTCACACCTGGCCCCCTTCCCCTCCAGCCCCCCACATCCCCTAGCTCAGCCCCATGTGGAGTAACCGGCAAGCTTCCGGCTCCTTGAAGATGAGACATCAGCTCGCCAATGGGACCAAGCACGGGGCTCGGGGCGACCAGACCCAGACTGGAATCCTGCTCGGTTGTCGCCAGCTGGTTTCTCCCAGCCTCCACTTCTTCCGGAAAGTGGGACAGTGACCCTCCTACGCAGAGGCTGTGGAGCGCACGTGAGACGATGCCCAGAGAGCTCCCGGCGTGGCCCCATGAGTGCTGCGGCCATTGGCGCTCGGGGGGCAGAGCGGGGGGTGCTCTGTGCCCGCCCTGAGTGCCTGCTGGGCCCGCGGGGTCGGCTCTGACCCACCTCACTGTTCCACATGATGAAGAGCTCCTGGTAGATGGAGACGTGGGCATGCTGAAGCTTCAGCAGTGGCATCAACTGCGAGGCGAGGCCAGAGAAAGTGGAGGTGTTAGGGAAACACTGCTTCTAGAGGTGCTTCTCTGTCACACGTCCCAACAAAAACCACACGCTTCCAGCTCTGAGCGCGGGCCCAGGGAGGGTGGGCGGCCAGAGGTTAGGGGCCAGACAGCCCAGGGTAGGTCCTGTCTCTGGCATGAGCTGGCTGTGCTGTGTGACTGAGGAGAGGCTCCTCAACCTCTCTGAGCCTCCTAGCCTCATCTGGAAACAGCAGTAACGGTGGTATCTGCTTCACAGGGGTGTCGGGAGGACTAGGTAAGCCGATGTAGGCAGAGTGCCTGGTGCGTTGGAAACAAGCACAGTCCGGGTTGGCTGACGAAGGGGGTGTGGCCAACGGGAGGCCGGCCGCTGCGGCTGTGCCCAGGCCACCTGGCCTCCTGGCTGTGTACACTAGAGGTCCCAGGGCCCCTGCCCTGAGCTCAAAGTGCTTTGCAAACGAACACAATTAGGCAGCAGAAACGGCTCCCTTAGCGACGTAGGCCAGACGGACAGCTGCTTATGACGGCAGGTTGGGTGTGAAAGGAGGTCGCCTAGTGGGGTGGAGAGGGGGCTGTGATGCTGGGGGGCGCGCGGGACGGCCCCCCCACATTCTTTCTTTCATGAATGTGGCCTGGGTCCATCACCATGTGTCAGACACACTGTGGACAGAAGAGCTGTTTGCTAGCAAAGCTCAAAAGCTGGTGATTCCGGAAAAAAGACAAACAAGTGACCATTAGATAGGAAGGGAGACATTCAACCTCATGTGAAATTCAAGAGAAGCAGAGAAAAATGACGCGGACCCTTTGCCGGCAAATCGAAGTATAAGCAGCCGTTTCTGCTGTTATTATAAATCAAGATGTTACTGTCGGTTCTGATTGGCAGATTTAAGGAACGTAAGAGTTTATATTTTCTTTGTTAACCAATTCTCTATTTTCCGAATATTCTATTGTAACTGATACTTTTACAATTGAAGAAAAAAATCTTTTAAAAGATGGTTATTGGTAGATCAGCCTAGGGACCTAGCCAACATTTAAAGGGTATCATCTTCTCAGAACATATATTCTAAGTTGTCAGCACCTGGATTTAGAAATGAGTGTTTGGTACACAGACTCCCTTCATGACCTGGGGGCCTCTGACTTCATAGCACAGGGCAAGAGCTGGTTCTGACCCTCCATGCCTCCACCAGGCTTCCACCCATCATGCCACAGTGGGGTGCAGAACAGTCTCTGTGTGTCCTGCATCATGTCCTGTAGAGAGGGAACCACCCAGAGAGTTACCTCCTCCAGGGCCTCGTTGGCCTGATGCTCATCAATGCACTCCACCTGCAGGGGCACAAGAGCACTAGGTTGGTAAACGTGCAGTAAACGCCCTCGTCATCATCGTGACCACCATCACCACCACCATCACCATCACCACCATCATCACCATCACCACCACCACCACCATCACCATCACCACCACCATCACCATCACCACCGTCACCATCACCATCACCACCACCATCACCACCATCACCACAATCACCATTATCACCACCACATCATCACCATCACCATCACCACCACCACCATCACCATCACCACCATCACCATCACCACCACCATCACCATCACCACTACCACCACCATCATCACCATCACCATCACCACCACCATCACCATCACCACCACCACCATCACCATCACCATCACCACCATCATCACCACCACCATCACCACCACCATCACCATCACCACCACCACCACCACCACCATCACCACCACCATCACCATCACCACCACCACCATCACCACCACCACCACCATCACCACCATCACCACCATCACCACCACCATCATCACCATCACCATCACCACCACCACCACCACCACCACCACCACCATCACCACCATCACCATCACCACCATCATCACCACCACCATCACCATCACCACCATCACCATCACCATCACCACCACCATCATCACCATCACCATCACCACCACCATCACCATCACCACCATCACCATCACCATCACCACCACCATCATCACCATCATCACCATCACATCACCACCACCACCACCATCACCATCACCACCACCACCACCACCACCATCACCACCATCACCACCATCACCATCACCACCACCATCACCACCACCATCACCACCACCATCACCACCACCATCACCATCACCACCATCACCATCACCATCACCACCACCATCATCACCATCGTCACCATCACATCACCACCACCACCACCATCACCATCACCACCACCACCACCATCACCATCACCACCACCACCATCACCATCACCACCATCACCACCATCACCATTATCACCACCACATCATCACCATCACCATCACCACCATCACCACCACCATCACCATCATCACCATCACATCACCACCACCACCACCATCTCCATCATAATCACTATCATCACCTGCATCACCACATCATCACCACCACCACCATCACCATCACCATCACCACCACCATCATCACCATCATTATTCACCAGGGTTGCCAGGCGCCTATATTCATGTCCCATCACATGCCACCAGAGCCAGGGAAGGAGGAAGATGCGTCAGCAGCACCAACAGCATTAGCCATACACTCAGTGGGGAAAAGCACATTATCAAGTTCAGCACCATTCTTTTGTCTTGTTTTGTTTTGTTTTGCGGTACGCGGGCCTCTCACTGTTGTGGCCTCTCCCGTTGCGGAGCACAGGCTCTGGACGCGCAGGCTCAGCGGCCATGGCTCACGGGCCCAGCCGCTCCGCGGCATGTGGGATCTTCCCGGACCGGGGCACGAACCCGTGTCCCCTGCATCGGCAGGCGGACTCCCAACCACTGCGCCACCAGGGAAGCCCCATTCTTTTTTTTAATATTTATTTATTCATTTATTGGGATCTTAGTTGCGGCACGTGTGGAATCTTTAGTTGCAGCATGTGGGATCTAGTTCCCTGACCAGGGATCAAACCCGGGGCCCCTGCACTGGGAGTGTGGAGTCTTAGCCACTGGGCCACCAGGTCCCAGCACCATTCTTGTAAAAAACCAAGAATTTTATAAATGCTTACCAAAAAACCCTGAAAGGATATACAACCCCCCTCCTCCATTTTGTTTAGAAAGATTGACTTTTAAAAAAGTTCCTCGGGATTGACATATATACTAATATGTATAAAATGGATAACTAAGAACCTGCTGTATAAAAAAATAAATAAAATAAAATTCAAAAAAAAAGAATAAAGCTCCTTGATGGTGAAAGCAGTCATCCACCCTGCCCCATGGGCCCGTGAGACAACGGGGCAACCCCACAGCCAGCCAGCAATGGAGCAGGAGGCCGGTAAGGACTTCTAGTCCTGCTGCCTCGGGGCTGAGCTGCTGCACAGACAGGAGGCCTGGCAGGGTAGAAGGGCGCCCACAGCGGCCACCAACAAAGCTCTTCCCTAGACCCTCCATTCATCTGGACTACCTGGTCTTGCACACGCTAAGGGCTGTCCTCCTGCAGGTGTGCACTCCACCCAGCCGTGCTAGCCCTGGTGAGGAGGTGAAGGAAGGGCCCGGGGTCAGCGTTCTGTCCTTAAACCTGTGTGACCTTGGGCAGGTCCCTGGCCACCCCCTCCAGCCTCCCTATCCTTGGCTGTAAAGCGGGGTCATCAGTCCCGCCTTGCTGAGGTGGCGGGAGATGAAAGATGAGGCTGATGCCGGGCACGATGTCCACGTAAATGGTGGGTATGGTTGCTGGCGGAGTGAACGTGAGCATTCCTTCTCCATCAAGGTGAGAGAGGTGAGTCGGCGGGGAAGCCCGAGGAGCCTCATGTCACCCCCCCATCCCCGTCTATCCACCCCCCCCCCCCCCCCCGCCCAGCCCGCTGGATCTTCCTTCGTGGCTGCTGGCGGAGAGGAACCCGCTGTCACATCGCCTTTCTCTAACGTGTTTGGGGAGCCAGCCCCACTGGGTGCCACAGGCACGGCCTCTTACCTGCTTTATCACGTGCTTTACTTTGGTTTTTGTCTCCTCTACCAGAAGGTTCACCCCCAAGGCCCCAGGATTCAGCCAGTCCAAAATCTACCAGCAAAAGAGAAGCTTTCAGGAAAGCGTACATGTCTTTTCACTTCCCAAAGCGTGTGCCCACCTCCGGTGTCTTTTCCGGTCCTCCTAACTAACTTCCCTCGTGGGCTGGCAAACGAGGAAATGGCCCAGAATGCTTTGGAGGCCTGTGAAGGCAGAACCCGAGCCCATCTCTTTGAGGTCGATTCTGGAGCTCTGTCCACCACCCCACACCCCTTCTCCAGTCTGTGGTGAGGACCTGCAAGGCATCCAAGCACCAGCACCTCCCTGGGGCAGAGGGTTTCTTCACTCTCTCTAGCGCCCTAGGATCCCAGCTTCCAGCATCCACCTCCAAACTGGGCATCCAAACAAGAAAGTAACTGGTCCATAATTGGTGCCATCATAGTCACAGCCATGTGTGTGCCTGGCACGTGCCAAGCACTTTACAGCCACCCATGCAGTCGGCGCTGTTGCTATCTCCTTGTTTACACTGGAGGAAACTGAGGCACAGGGAGCGGGGGTCCTTGCCTGAGGCTACAACACTAATAACTGAGAGGACTGGGAGTCGACTGGAGCTCTGGAGTCTGACTCCAGAGCTGGCGCGTCGAGCCAGACCTGCAGAGAGATGGCCGCCATGCCAGAACTCTGCGCAAGGAGGCTGAGGGTAGGTGAGCGTGGATGATGGGATGACAGTCATCAGCGGATGGGGGGAAGGGGGCAGGATGCCGAGGAGGGCGCATAGGGGGTGGAGCCCTGTGTCCAAGGATTCTCAGAGTTCAGAAAAGTTTCAGGATTCTGTAATCCAGCCCGTGTGGCAGCCTGAATCCCGCTCAGGGAATAACAGGGGTGTACTGAGCCGCTTACGCTGGTGAAGGAATGCACACTTAAGCATTCTTAGGGGGCAAGTTAAACAGTAAAATGACCCCTGTCTTTGGATCAAGTCTCCCCCCCCCTTTAAAAGTAACTGCTTTTAAAATTCCCTGGTCGCCCAGAAGCTCACCGGCTTTGCCACTGGCTGACACCCCAGTCTCCCACACAGAGGGGATTCTCACAAAGTGAGAAAAATCTAACCGACCGATTATCGTCAAATTGATGATTTTTTACAGAGACTAACAGTTAAAAACTCGACGTCTTATGCATTTAAACATTCGTTTGCAGCTTTCCTTTTGTTCTGTGAATTTTTCCCGTCCTAAACATTTTCACAGGCCCTGGAAAAGGCCCAAGTTCCCCCAGCGAGGGACTACTGATGGGGTGTTTTAGGTTTATGAATTCTGAACGTTCTAGGGTGTCCTGTCTCTATGGGCCGAAGCACATGGACCCACGGGTGAAAAGGATGAAGGTGTCCTCCGTCCTCCCATATTCAGACTGGAGAGGCCTTAATTTCATCCACCATTTTAGAAAGGGGGAAACCCAGGCCCAGAGGGGCAAAGGGCACCCCGGAGGTCACGTCTGGAGGTACCGGAGGTCACCCTATGAGCTAGAGGCAGATACTGGCCGCAACACGGGCCCCTTGCCTCCCTGGGGTCGGACCTGGCCCCTGGCCCCTCGTGACCGTTAAACCGGTAGGGGGCCGGGGGTGGCGGCAGGAGATCCAGGTCCTGGGCTCGCCCCTGACCGTCGGCCCCTCGTCGCCCCCGCCTCCCCACCAGCGGACAACTCGGCACCTGGTACTTTTCCATTGTGTCTTGCGGGGAGACTCCCGGCCTCCCTGTCCCACCACTGGGCGCTGGGGCGCACCGCTAGCCCCAGCCGAGTCGGACCCTAAACTGAGCATGCTCAGTCTGGACCGCGTCCGGTGAGCGCCCATCCCCCACCCTGGGGGCGCCCTTCAGCCCCGGGTGCTGGCCTGATCCGGGGACCCTCCCTGCCCGAACAGTGTCACAGTGTCCGCTGGGGCACCCGCGCGTCTCCAGCAGGCCGGCCCTCAGGGAGGAGCGGGCGGAGCCTCGAGCGGGGAGGGCGGGGCCTCAAGTGCGGTGGGCGGGGCCTGAGCGCGGCGGGCGGCGCGCGGCCCCTTTAAGGCGCGGCCGGGGCGGGCCCCGCGGCGCGGCCCCTTTAAGGCTTGGCCTACGTGGCAGCCGCTGGAGCCGCGGACGAGGAGCGAGGCCGGCCGCCGGCACTTCCTGTGGAGGCCGCAGCGGGCGCGGGCGCGGGCGCCGACGGGCCGAGCGCCGAGGGAGCGAGCGAGCGAGCTAGCCGAGCCTCCCGCCGCCGCCATGGGCCAGAACGACCTGATGGGCACGGCCGAGGACTTCGCAGACCAGGTGCGGCCTGCGGGCTCGGCCGGCCCCTCCCCCGGGCCTCCCGCCCGGAGCCTCCTCCCCCGGCCCCCCTCGGCCCCCTCTCCTGGATTCCCCCCGGGCCCCCCGCCCGGCCCGCCTGCACCCCCCGGGCCCGGCCCCGAGACCCCGGCCGCCCCCAGAGCCGGCCCCCGGCCCGCAGGGCCGCCCCGAGGCCTGGGCCGTGCCCTCACTCCCGATCCCACCGGAGGGATCGCGCCCCCTCCCCCAACCAGGGCCCTCCCTCCTGGGCTCGCCGCCCGTCCCGGCCGGGGGCACCCCCAAACCCGGCCTCCGGGCCCAGCCTGCCCTCGCGCCGCCCCCCCACCCGGGCTCTGGGTGTGTTCCCGGGCCCCTGCTTCGGCGCCCAGCTCGGTGGGCCCGTCCTCCCCAGCCCGGCCCGGGCCATCCTAGAAGCCGAGGGGTGTCAGCGGCTGCCTCCCCGGCTCCGGAGAAGGGGCCCGAGGCCCCGGGGTGCGTGGGGCGCGTCCTCTGCATTCTACACTGTTGGGTGGTCCCTGCACGCTTTTCCTTTTACTGGGCGCTCTTCGGGGGCGGGCTGGGGAGCTGCTCCTGAACGGGGGTTGGTCAGGCTGGAGGCCTGGGGTCCTCCCAGAGGAAAGGGGGCGCCCTGGTATGCACCTCGCTGCAGAAAGCCACAGTACTTGTTTTCTCTTTCCCAGATGTGTTGGGTTCCTGGGGTCCCTTTGACCCTTCCCTGCGTTTTCCTTCCCTGTTTGGACTCTGCCCTGAGACTGAAATGAATGGGTATCTATCTGTCTGTACACAAACCTGGGAGGAGGGGAAGCCTATCTTCCTGTTTTTCCCCTTCCAAGGGTGTACAGGTGGCCTTCCGAGCTACAGGGAAGCCCTTGAAACAGGCCCTTGAGTCACCATTAAAGGTGTTCAAAAACTAGATGGACAGAACCAGATGCTGGAAAGGGGAAAGGACACAGCTTCCACCCTCTCTCTCTACCAAGCTTGGTCCAAAGAACATGGTGGTGATTATTCAGTCGTGTACCTTTTACCTCTAAAAGTATCCCGTTATGTCTACAGACGAACAGCCCCATCTCTGCCGGAAGATCCATGTCTGGCCCAACTGTCATTCTTTCTTTGGTTCACTTACTGTGTGTGTAGCTTTGCCAGAGTTCACAGTAGTGAGGTTACATTTTTTATTTTTATGGAGGTGGTATTAATTCATCATACTCTGAGGCTGGGCTTCTTGGAGGGGGTGTGTGTGTGCGCGCGCGCGCGCGTGCACTTTCTGATCAGTTATTGGTGAACAAGATTTCCTGTCGTTTCCCTCGAGGGGTGATACCTCTCTTGCGTGCTCTCCCAGTCGGGTTCTCCTAAGCGCTACTTCCCTGTGAGCTGATACTTTAAAAACCACTTTGGGGATAAAACATAGCAACTTGAAGAAACAGTTTTTCCTAAGGTCATGATTTTGTGTTTACAGACACAATCCAAAAATTGTATCCCTCTCAAAAACAATTCATATCGAAAGCTCTCAGAAACCAAGTAGGCTTGCTTAGTTTGTCGCTTTTCATTGCCATAGCCGTAGTGACCCAATTTTGTTCCCCCAGGTAGCAACTACCTAAGGAGACGGCTCCTTTTAGCCAAGGGAGTCATCAGAGCCTTGTACACTCACTCTGCAGCCCGGAAAAACCCTGGTTTTGCAAGTGAATTTCATAACCGAATCTAGATAAAATGTCTCCAGTCAAGTTGCTGCCAACTATCAAATGATAAACCCTCCTACTGCCAAAACAAAAACAAAAACAAAAAAACCCCACCAGACTCTTTTTACGTAATCCTTTCTTCTCTTTCTCCATTTTGTTTGCCTTCAATGAGAGAAGCAGAATCTTGGAACCAGAAAGGCCCTTGAGGGGCACACAGGGTTGGCCTGCACCAGTTTACTATGGGAAGGGAGGCCGGGCCTGCTGAGGCTCCTGGACTGGCCTGGGGCCATGGCCCTGGGAGAAGCCCAGTCTCCGACCTCGAGGCTAGTACCACACACAACGTGCTTCTAAAGCCTAGTGTTCCTCTCCTGGTACAAATGAAGGGAACCGCACAAAGCACTAGCGTCGTAAGAGGGCACGCGCTGCCTTAAAAAACGGAGAAACAGCGTGGACCGAGGCCGCGTCTGTCGGGCAGTGCAGGCCCCTGCTGTCAGTTTTTCAGCAGCAGAGCCCACCTTGATGGTGACAGCTGTCAGCGGACCCCTCTGTGGGTGACTCAGGAGGGCAGGGCCCAGCGCGCTGTCACAGCCAGAGTTAGGAGCCTCTTCTGGCGGCAGGCTTGGTGCGAGAGGAGGATGTGGACAGATAGTGGGGTGCAGAGCCAAGGCAGTGGCTTCCTGTGGACAGAATCTGGGGCGGCGCTTTTGTTTTTAACATTTACCCACATAGTACTAAAACAATAAAGGTGCTGCGAGTCCGGCTTTTAAGATGAAAATGATCTAATTTGAAGGGACTGGGGAAATGTCATCAAAGTCACTGATCATATAATATGACATATCTGTCTTTTCTAACCTTGTCTTCAGAAAACAAAAGCAAAAATGAAGTGACAGGATTTGGCCAGAAAGTCTGGGCTGCCGTGAACAGGACCTCAAAAGGGCCATGTGTTCTCTGAGAGTTATGACAGTAATCCTGAACCTTCGATACACCCGCACTGGGCCAGATCCTCCGTATATACGACTTCTGCCGCCCCTGGATCCCGGAGCTTGGCCGTAGCGTTTCCACCTTTAGATGCGGAGAGGGAGGTCTGTGTGGTCTCGCGCAGCACGTGGTGGGTCAATATGTTGAGTCCACGTGTGGCTTGGCCGTCCTGCGACCTTGCCTTCAGGTCTGCAGAGGCGCGAGCGCAGGGTGAGTGGTCTGGTTACTTCCCGCTGGCAGGCTCTGCCCGAGCTGCCTCTTTGGCATCAGGCTCCTTGCCCTGCGTGGCCAGGGACAGTGTCCTCCTGCTGGAGAAAGTACTGAGAGTGCTCTGTGCGGGAGCTGGGCATTCGGAAGCCATCTGAGACTGGTCTGAAGGAGCCAGAGACTAATGAACTCGGCAGTCCGAAATTATGCACGTGCCCTGCAGCTGGAGCTCGCTGCCAGTCTGCAGACTGTAACTTGCAAGCACATTTGCACCAGTAAATAGGAGTATTAGCACTTAATGGGTTCTGCCTGGTGGTTCGTCACCAAGGTGACATAAGCTGCATGAGGTCTTGCTCTCCAGCATGGCCTTTGGTATTTTTTTTTAATAAATTTATTTATTTACTTATTTTCGGCTGCATTGGGTCTTCGTTGCTGCGCGCGGGCTTTCTCTAGTTGCAGCGAGCAGGGAGGGGCTACTCTTGCGGTGCGCAGGCTTCTAATTGCAGTGGCTTCTCTTGTTGCGGAGCACGGGCTGTAGGCGCCCGGGCTTCAGTAGTTGTGGCACACGGGCTCAGTAGTTGTGGCTCGCGGGCTCTAGAGCGCAGGCTCAGTAGTTGTGGCGCACGGGCTTGGTTGTTACGCGGCATGGGGGATCCTCCTGGGCCAGGGATCGAACCTGTGTCCCCTGCGTTGGCAGGCAGATTTTTAACCATTGTGCCACCAGGGAGGTCCCTGGCCTTTGGTGTTTTTACCTGTCCTCTGGCAGGACAGAGCCAGTCCTGGAAGCTGTCACCCCCAGGAGCTCCCCTTGGCCTCTGGTCAATCGCCGGAGAGCTAGGATGGCCTTGGCAGGACACTGAGCCGGGCATACACAGCCCCCAGGCCTCAGGGCTCTGGATTAACAGTGCGTGGATGACCGTCAGCATGGTGGGGTTCTGGTGACAGTGGGGGGTGGCTGCTGAGTGTTTTCCTCTTGTTCCTTTGCTCCCTCCCCAGCAAGGGCTTCCTGCCTTATGCCGAAAAGGCGTGGGGAGAGGGCAGAGGGGAGCCGGCTGACTCACTCTCCCTGCTCACCGGCCTTAGACAGGAGGTTCAGAAAAGCCGCCCCGCCTCTTCTGGGCAGTGGGGTGGAGGCGTGGGGGCGGGGGCTGTGGCTGGTGAGGCCTGCTCCCGGAAGGTCAGGTGCAGCCTGGAGCTGCCTTCCTATTGGTAGGCGCTTTGTCCCACGTGGGTTTTTAGTAAAGAAAGCCAGGCCATCTCTCCAGCTCAGGGCCGGCTGACATCTCTTCCTGGACCTTGAGGTGCTGCGTGACCCTGCAGTGCTCAGGGAGACTTACTGGGGGTTCGGGGGTCTCGGTGGACGCACATGTGTGAGGCACTGAGCTCCAGTACCAGCCCTGACTCAGCCTGATGTGCGGGAAGTCACCTGGCCGCTGGTTCTAATCTGGGACGTGCAGGCTTGAGCTGGCCCTTGAGAAGGGCAGCCCCGGTCCTTGGTGATCAAGGAAGTCTGACTGCCTCTTTTCTCCGCCTCTAAGTTCTCGTGAAATAAGAATCGCAGACTGCTTTCCTCAGGTCCCTTTTGTCCTGAACGCTAAGACAAAGTAGGTTTTCCCGTGCTCTGTGGGACATGATCGCCGTATTCCCAGGGTTATGTCCCAGGTCAGGTGTAGCTACCCCAGTGGAGAGAATGGCTGACCGCCCCGCGGGTGCGCGGGCAGCAGGCAGCCCCCGGCCTTCGGGCCCTTTGTGTGAGCGGGAGGCCGGCTTAGCACGCGCACCGGCCAGGTGGCTTCTGGGTGCCTGCTTCGGGGGCTCTTCTGCTGTGCCGAGGGGACACTGTCTAAAGCAGCGTGACGTGGGTTCAGGGGCCACACGTTGAGACCAAGATGTGTGTAGGCAATAAGATTAAAATTGGGTCTGGTCTTATGTTATATCACACCTAGTTTTTTTCTTTCCTGTTCAGTGCAAACAGGTGCCCATTAGCGCGTGGCTGGTTAAGAGAGGCTCCGGATCGGCCTGACTTATAAAATCGTCAGCCCTAAACCTAGGTCACGTATGACTTTGAAAATCAGATTTGTGCTTAGTTCAGAGCACAGATGCCTGAACTTTTGCTGTGCTTTTCCAAAGCAGAGAGACGTCTGTCTCCTTGGTGTGTCTGCATGCAGAGGGAGGAGTGAGTTACGTGTCCGAAGGGAACCTTCTCTGGGCCGCTCTTTAATCCTCTTGACCCAGACACTCAAATTAAGATGCGTCACGGAGGCTTTAAACACTGCCTCTGTCTCGTCCTGTGGGCTGCGGCGCGGTGGGCGCGCTCCCCCGCCCGGGAGTCCGAGTCTGCACAGCCGTCCGGCGGGGCCCTGCCGGCCTCGCCGTGGCTTCTCCCCGGTTTCCACATCGAGCTGAGGCCAGTGTCGTCGCCCGGGCTTCTGGGCGGGGCCTCGACACGAGGGCCAGGGCATCAGAGCTGAGGGGGTGCTCTTTGTGTCTCGACGGGCTGGGTGACTACACCGCTGCTGGGCATTTCGAAATCATTCGGGCCATGAGGCAGAAACGGGAGGGCATGTGGCATCAGCTGTCCCCGCAGCCCCCGATCTGACGTGTTTCTTCTCTGCGTGGACTCCAGAATTCATATAGGAGTATTTGGGACCTCTTTTTTTTTTTTTTTAAACAGGGTCCTTTCCCTTTCCTTTTCTCCTCTGCTCATTAAAGTTGGAAAGAATCTTCGCCACCATGGACACAGCTGTCCTCACTTCTAGAAGGACGGTAGAGACCACTCCCCCTCCCCCCAAAGTAACTCAGTCGGTCTCCAGTCCACAGTGTGCTGGCTGGTGGGTGTCAGAGCCAGGATGAGAACCCTGAGCTCCGGTCTCCGCCGTGCTTCTGTGCCTGTACCTGCGTGCGTGCCTGTCTGCGCGTCTGTCTCCCTCACTGTGACTCCAGCACCGCTTCCGTGGGGGTCAGGGGCTGAGCAGACGCGTCACCTCGGGGCTCAAGCTCCAGGACTGGAGGAGAGTGGCCACCTGGCTTGTCAGCTCTCTCTCCTCCGCTCCCAGGCCGGCCAGGCCAGGCTGCTGTGGCCCAGGTCCCCGGAGGAGGGGAGGCTTCTCTGTGCAGACCGAGCCAGAGCTGACGAACTACAGGCTGGTCTAAGCAGCCCGAGGCTCGTTAACCCTGTTGGACAGCTTTAGTGCTTCCTAGGACTTGTGAGCCGCTCTTCAGAACACCAGAAACGAAGGAGCGCTCCCGTATACACCTCTGTTTATTGCACCTCCAGGTTTAGTCGGCTAAGGGGCTGTGACGCTCAGCTGTCCCTCTGAGGAGTCAGACTCACCGCTGCCCTTTAGACTCTGCTCCTGACATGTCACTCGTGTGGGTGGGTCTCCGATCTTTCTCCCGAGTTCCTGCTGTGTTAGCGTGTGTCACAGGGTTTCTTTCCCTTTGTACCTCAGCTTCGAACGCCTGGTAAGACAAAGTGCGTGCAGTTCACCGAATGACATTTGTACCTCAGTCTCGCCTTGCCTCTCTGTGTCCTAATCACCCATCTTAAGTGGCGCGGCTCGCAGGGGGCAGGCGGCCGTGTCTGGAGGTGTCGGGCTGTCGCGGTCGGAGCGGGGCCGCTCACGGCAGCTGGTGGCAGAGAGGCCGGGGAGCTGCTCGCAGCCCTCAGCGCAGGACGCCCCACGACAGAGAGCGAGCTGGTGCGGAGGCACCCTCGACGGGTCGCCTCCGAGGGCCGGTCCAGTCTGTCGCTGGGCGGGTCTGCCTTGCCCACGCCCTGTGTCCTGTGGCAGTCCCACGCGTGACGACTGTAGTTGCCACACACACATCAGCTGAGATGGCGGAGGAGGTCGGGTCGGGCCCGGGGCATCGCCTTCGGGCTCCTTCGTCTCCAGGACGGAGGCCTGGGCGGTGCCGGGAGCGGGCACCGGGCCCCTGACCCTCGGCTTTCCGCGGCCCCGCAGTTCCTGCGAGTCACCAAGCAGTACCTGCCGCACGTGGCACGCCTCTGCCTCATCAGCACCTTCCTGGAGGACGGCATCCGCATGTGGTTCCAGTGGAGCGAGCAGCGGGACTACATCGACACCACCTGGAGCTGCGGCTACCTGCTGGCCTCCTCCTTCGTGTTCCTCAACCTGCTCGGACAGCTGAGTGAGTGGCGCCGGCGCTCGGGGGCCTGTGTGTCTGCAGCTCCTCACGCCAGGCCAGCAGCCCGGGCCCGGCAGTTGGGCCTGCCGGCGCGCGGGTGCGTGCTCTGTGTTGGGTCCTGGCTGCGTTGCTTTGAGGCCCTGTGATCAGTGCCCAGAGCGGGAGGTGCTGGAGATGGGGGCACCTGGGTGGGCCAGCGAGGAGCTGAGGCACCCCAGACCCAGGGTGTCTGGAAAGGATCAACAGGTAAACAGAGAAGGGGGCGCATCAGACACCAGTGCAGCTGCGTCGGCCTCGGGTCTGCCTTCCGCCCCTGCTGGCCGTCTTGCGGCGGCAGCGCTCCCTCTCGCACGTTAGGGGGCAAGGACGGGACTTGCACTTGCCAGCCTGTCCCGAAGCCCCACAGTTGAGCTTCTTTCTGATGGACAGTGACTGACTGTAAGCAAGGGACCCACTTTCCGGACCAGTGTTTTTGATGAGTAAAGACCAGTGGACGCGTGTGTGTGGCCCGTGCCTACCACGACCCTCCCAGAAGATGCTTTTTGCTTGGGGGTGGGCGGTTGGGCTGCCGCTGCGCGGAGGGCCAGGTGGGTGGCCGCGGTCCCCTGAGCCTCGCCCTTCTCCCTTGCAGCCGGCTGCCTCCTGGTGCTGAGCAGGAACTTCGTGCAGTACGCCTGCTTCGGGCTCTTCGGCATCATCGCGCTGCAGGTAAACGGCACGCGGCTGGGGTCTCACTCTCGCTCTGGTTAGAGCAGAGCTGCTGGCGAAAGGCATTTGTGAGGACTCAGGCTCACTCCCCTCTCGGCCCTCTGTGTGTCTGCCTGGAACTCCTTTTCTCTTCTGAGAAATTGCTGGATTTTCCTCCACGCCAGCCGTGGAAACTCAGGAGAGCCAGACAGCCGAGCGCCCTGGGAAGGGGCCGAACTCCGGGCATCCTCCTTTTGCCACTTTCCTGAGTTCCCTGTGACAAGGGGACAAGTCACGGGGTCGGCTGCAGCCAGGGCACTGTGTTGTTAGCGTCTTACTTCATAAAGAAGAGCACCTAGCTACTCACGTGAGACGTGTCACACACATCGACTGCAGACTGGCGTCTCAGAGCCGCTGCGTCCTCCAGAACGTCCTGCGCCCCGCCCTGAGGAGGCAAGGGCTTGCTGGATCCGGGGCCACCGCCGCCGCGAGACGCTGAGCCCGGGGCCGTCGGGGCCCTGAGAGGGTTGTGCGCGTCTTGTATTTAGACTCTCGCGTGCGCTGGAAGAGCTGCCTGGCGCCGTTCATTCTGTAGATATAGATCTGTCTGGAAATGCTGAGACGCAAGTTTCTCTCTCTTCTCTGTTCTCCTTAGACGATTGCCTACAGCATTTTATGGGACTTGAAGTTTCTCATGAGGTAGGTGCCTTCTGGCTGGCGACTTCGTGCACTTTCCTCGTGTTTCTAAACTCAGTAACTGTTGGTTGAAGTAAGTTTCTTTGGGTCCAAACCATGCTTCTTAGAATCTGTAGCGGACGTTGGTGAAGCCTTTTCCTTCCCCACCCACAGCCCCCAGGACAGAGGTGAGAATGAGGTCATCCCTCCCGACCCCGTATCTCATGAGGGCGACGAGGGCCCAAGTGAAGTACTGGCTCCCAGGGACCCAGCTGGTCAGCAGGAGAGCCCAGGCCAGGCCATCCCGAGGGTGGCGCGGAGGCATCCGTGTCTCCGGTCGCGTGGGGCTTCCCTGTCCGTGGGTGTCACCGGAGTCCCTGCTCCTGCCGGGGTCTCCCGATGTGGTCCGCCGGGCGCTCACAGAGCCTGATGAGCCTGAGC
The DNA here is from genome assembly GCF_039906515.1 of Pseudorca crassidens. Lineage (NCBI taxonomy): Eukaryota > Metazoa > Chordata > Mammalia > Artiodactyla > Delphinidae > Pseudorca > Pseudorca crassidens. The sequence continues at coordinate 2,235,800 of NC_090302.1, read as the reverse complement.
GACTAGCGTGGCGTGTCCGTTCCTCAGGAACCTGGCCCTGGGAGGAGGCTTGTTGCTTCTCCTGGCGGAGTCCCGTTCCGAAGGGAAGAGCATGTTCGCGGGCGTCCCCACCGTGCGCGAGAGCTCCCCCAGACAGTACATGCAGCTCGGAGGCCGGGTCTTGCTGGTCCTGATGTTCATGACCCTCCTGCACTTCGACGCCAGCTTCTTCTCGGTAAGTGTTCCTGTCGGGTCCCTGTCCTTCTAGAAGGGGTGCTGCCCCCTCTTCCCAGCTGTGCACTAAGCATAGCTGAGGGGCCATCGGGATGATCCTGTTAAAGGAAACAGCGCTGCCAAGCTCTTACGCACCAAGAAGCTGCCTTTCCAACAGATTAGGTCCCGCATCTCCCTGACCTCGCTGAAGGGTCCGTCCAGGCTGCTGGCGAAGGTTCCTGGCACAGGCTCCTGTTTCTCTTTCCTTCCTCACACTCCTGCTTTTATCGTGTCCTTTTTGTTGGGGCTGCAGAGTCGAAGGCTTTGTCCTTGTCCCCCAGTAGCTTACAGAGCTGGGGGGCCCCGGCTGGGCGGGGTCCCCAGGAGGGGCTCCTGGTGCTGGGGAGGGGGGGAGCGTTTGGCTCTAAGCAGCGCCGGGGACTGTGGTTGTGACTGACAGGTCCACCGGGCTCAGACTGGGGCAGGTCCCGGTAAATCCCAGCCTGTTCTTTGGAGACCTACCATTCCCCAAACCTTTCTCAATTTTCAAAGCGTTGCTTTCGCTGCTGCCCCCATCGCAGGAGACATGATTTTCTTCCCTGCTTGTAATGCCGGCTCTCGGCACGCCCTGAGTCACTCCACCCTGGCCCACGGGCAGCTGGAACCTGCCTGTGTATTTCCATTGCTTACCTTCCAACCCGTGCAGATTCTCCAGAACATCGTGGGCACGGCTCTGATGATTTTGGTGGCCATCGGCTTTAAAACCAAGCTGGCCGCTTTGACTCTCGTCGTGTGGCTGTTTGCCATCAACGTGTATTTCAACGCTTTCTGGACCATTCCCGTCTACAAGCCCATGCACGACTTCCTCAAGTACGACTTCTTCCAGACCATGTCGGTGATCGGAGGCTTGCTCCTGGTGGTGGCCCTGGGCCCCGGGGGCGTGTCCATGGACGAGAAGAAGAAAGAGTGGTAACAGACCCCTCCCCGCCTGGCTGGGACCCGTGGCCGTCGAGGACTGGTTCAGGGTGGATTCGCCATAACTGCCAGCATTTCTGTATCCTCTCCCCTCCCCTCCCCTCCCTTGGTAAAGGCACAGATGTTTTGAGAACTTTATTTGCGGACACCTGATAATTGATGGCTAAATCTGCTCTGGACCCCACCACCTGGTGTCTGACCGTGCGGAGCCGGCCGGCCCGTGGTCAGCACCTCCCTCCCCAAGGCCGGCCGCGGCTCCGTGGAGTGAGCAGCTTGCTTGGCTGTGGCCTCTCGGTCCTGGTTTTCTTTCGGTTCTTTTTTGGGGTGGGGGACCTTCAAGCTGTACTGTGAGCAGATACATTTGTGTATCATTCAAAGCAGTCTCCCTCTTTATTTTTTTTTAAAGTTTACGTTTTTAGCTAAAACTACTCGATGATTTGAGGTGGCTCCGCCCAGCATCAACACACTGGTTCCGACTCGCACCAGTGCCTTCCCCGTCATTTCTGCCCTGCGTTGTGATGCTTTATAGGGACAGCGAGAGCATGTAGAGAACCCCAGACCCAAAGCGTAAGGCAGCGCTGGAGGGGCAGCGAAGGTGCGGTGAGAGGCGTTCACCAGGGCCTCGACTCGGATCGGTGCCGTTTTTATGGGGCGACGCCCTGGGAGCGGTAGTGGCTCAAGGTGCGGACGGTGGCCCACGGGGAGGCTGCCCGGAGCCCGCAGGAACCCGCCCCCCGGGCCCGGCAGCACGCGGGCCTCAGCCGCATGCGTGGTCAGCTCGGTGGGGGCCAGCTGCCACCGCGGGGCCGGGCCAGAGCGGGGTGCTCAGACCGGTTACCTCACGCTGAGCTGCCCCAGGGCCACAGCCAGAGCCAGGCCGGCGCTGCCTGCTGTCTCCCCCCTCCCGGGGCTCCCCAGGCCATGCGGCCACCACTCCCCACCTTCACGAGGCTGCAGCTTGCTCAGACTGTCCATTTGCTATGCTGAATGCAGCCCAAAGTACTTTTTACGATTTGTGATGCCTTACCGATTGGATCTCGAGCCTGTATTTCAAGTTTCCTAACATTGCCTTATACTGTTTCTCTTCCTGGGGCTGTGAGTGCTTCTTGTTGTTCTCCACTCGTCCGCCTCCTAGTGATGCCTCTGTGCCTCCCACAGGGAGTCAGGGTCAGACCGACACGGTGAGGCTGGCGAACTCCCCTCCTTGGAGGCCTCTCGCAAGCCTTGCCTTGGGGCTGATCTCACCTTCTCCGGTTCGCTCAGCTAGGGGTGCCAGCCTGAGGGCCTCCCCAGGGCTGCTGGGGCCAGTCCTGAACCCAGATCCACGTCTACCTTCCAGGCCAGAGCCAGGGTGAGGTGGGGAGCAACCCGCCCCGCCCCAGCGAAGCCCCTGGTCAGCTTCCCAGGGCAGGGGGGAGGCCGGCTCTTACCCACCAGTGCACTTAGCGCCTTTCCAGCACCCTCCTGTGTCCCCGCCGCTGCAGAGGCTCAACCCAAGACGCTCCCAATCCCTCCCCCGGTGGCCCTACTCCCCGAGTATTTATAAGTTCTGAGGCTTTGCTACTTCAGTCACTGGGATGCTCCCACACCACGGGGCTGTTCTGACTCAGTGCGCAACCTGGGCAGGGTGGCGTCTTGATCTACACCCCCCTCCCCGTTAGCCCAGCACGATGGCCCTGATGAACGGCGCTCTCGGCCAGGTCGCAGTTGCTCCGTGACACTGTTTTTGGCAGGGTACAGGTCTTCTTCGGCTCCCTGCTAGGAAGACCTTTCTGGTTTGTAAAAACTGAGATTGACCCTGGTGGCCAGGTGGCGTCGTGGCCACCAGTCCCGCCTCCCCTGGCCCTGCGTGGGCTAGTGCTCCGGCCGGGGGTCGATGCCTACTCGGGGAGAAGAGAAAAACAGGATCTACCAACTGGTTCTGGCGCAACGATTTCTGAAAAATTTTTTGCTTTATGGGGGAGATAGTTATGAATCTCATTTTATGCTGTATTTTATATCTTAGTTGTGTTTGAAAACATTTTGATTTTTGGAGACACGTCAAAATAAATAGTGGCATTTGTTGTATGCAGTGTGATCCTCTGGTGTCGTCCAGCCAGGTGGGGACTGGCCAGGGCTCTCCTCGGTGCCCCCTCCGGGGTCCCTGCTGCTTCCTGGGGGTGGGGGTGAGACCCTGACATCCGCGGGTCAGACCCCCCCGGCCCGGCCTTCTGGGGCAGCAAACGAGGAGTGGATGGACATCCCACCAGTTGGGAGGACGCACGGCGGGCACCTCGAAGAGGAACATGGCGTGCATGCCGGGAGGGTTCTCGAAAGGCTCTCAAGATGCGTTTTCTCCAGCGACTTTCCATTAACCTGACTGTTTGAAAGAGCTGAAGCTCTTAGGTTTGCGGTGATGACTCTTGGACTTCTTTCTCAACGAGCCGGACTGCTTCTGCGGCACAAACAGAGAACCCCGATCAGTGGAGGCGTTCTGATCTGACGCAGGGGTGCTGTAAGCCCGGCCCCCGCAATCCCGGCCCGCAGAGAGGAAGAGGCTTTAGTGGAAACTCCTGGGCAGCAACCCAGGAAGCAGCCCCCGCCCCCATTAGAGCAGCCTCGGCGCTTATCTTAACGTAGCGTTAGCTTGAGATTACGGTTGTGAGAAAGGCGTTTTTTTTAAAGAAGCTGAAACCATAGCTAGAAGAAGCCGCTGCCACGCCGGCAGCCCTGGGGCTGGCACCCCACCTTCCCGCGCTTGGGGACCCGCTCCCGGCCCGCGGCCTCGCTGTCCCCAGGGCCCGTCTCTCTGCGGCGTCTTGGCTTCTCGTCCTCATCCCCTGTCAGAAAGTCGTCGGTGCTGTCCCCATGCTCGGTCCCTCCCAGGTCCTTTTTGGTGAACAGCTCGGCTGGAAGGAGCAGAGGTTTGGGCCGTTTTAGGTCGAGTCCACCACCCGTGTCGGGGGTCAGCCGGGCCCAGGACTGGAGGACACACGGCGGGAGGGAGCTGCTCACGGCTGACAGAAACGGAGCGGGCGGTCGCAGCCCGAATCCAGAGGATGGGCAGGGAGGGGGGCGCGTCCCGGCTTACGTGGGTACAGGTCTGTCATGCTGTCGTCACTGTCACTTGGGGCGGCGCCGTCATCGCTGGACGGGGGTTCCCAGAAGGCTGCTCTAGGGCGGGGCGGCTCGCCACTGTCCTGCCGGGCTCCCCTCCTCCCACGCCTGCCGCCGGCACAGGCGGGCACGAACTCCACGCGCTGCTTCTGGCACTCCTCGTCTGGGAGACAGACGCGCACGCTGCCCGGTTCCCGCCTCGTCTCCCCACAGCCCTCGGGGAACAGAGCTGAGCTCCGCCAGGGCCCCCCGAACCCTCCCCCCACAGGTAAGATCAGCAGAGGAAGGCGAGCGCCGCCAGCCGGGTTCCTTTCGGGAGAGCAGGGGGGCGCGTGGGGACGCGGGCCCGGGGCAGGAGGGTGGCGAAGGCCTCCCTCTCCTCTCCTCCCCGACTAGGACGCGCCTGGAGCATCTGTTCTCTGGCTCCAGCCGGCCACGGCTGGGAGGGCGCTGAGCGGGCACAGGAAGCCGGGCCAGCCTGTCCCCCGGAGATGGAAGTCCCCTCAGGCACAGCGGCCAGGACCCCCGCTGCATGGCGGGGCTCAGCGGAAGTTGGTGCCTGGCCCTTGCCGACCCTTGGCTCAGAGCAGAGGGCGGGGACGAGGCCTCACGGAGAAGCCTCGCTGCAGCCACACCGGCCCCCCTGCACCGAGGACTCGGGGCAGCCGGCTGCTGGAGCTCGCCCTCCGTCGGCCCTCACTGTCCCCCAACTCCGGCCATCGTCACTCACGGGGTGGACGAGCCCTGCTGGGCCCCGGCTCTCTCGTCACCGCCCACCTGCGGGGCCCCATCCCCGGCTGCCCCTCTGCCGCCCCCTCCACGGCCGCACAGCGGCCCCGTCACCAGCAGAGCGGAGCCTGCACGTGGCCAGGCGCCCCGGCCCGGCATCGGAACCGCTCCCTACTCGTGGGGAAATGCAGCCCCTTCCCGCCCTCGCCGAGCAGCTGAGCGCGGCTGCGGGAAGCAAGGTGACCTGCCCTTCGGGGCCGTCTGACGAGGCTACCGCTGCGTCCCTGAGACTCCGCTCTGCCTCAGACACGACCGCACGGGGCTCCTCTGAGCTCAGGCCCGGGCCTGTCACCCAGCTCCACGGGATGCAGACGTGTCTGTGTCGCTGTCTGCATCATCTGAGGGCTGGTCCGTGTCCTCAACAGCCACCCTCCCTGATCCACCTCCACTTGTAACGTGCGAAGGGACCTGTGCTCCTCCCCAGAAAGCCATTCTTCAGACTCCACTCTCCCACCTTCGTGACGTCATCAGCCACCAGTTGTCACACCAGGACCCTGGGAAGCACAGCCGGTTCTTCCCTCTCCCTCACTGCCCCTGTCCACTGATTCTATCCACAAAACCGTTAGAAACCTCCCACATCCTTCCATCTGCCCTGCCAGCACCTGGTGACCCCAGCCACCGGCATCTTCACCTGGGTGACTGCACAGCAACCGGGTGGCCCCTCCCCTCCCCTCTCCCCTGGCAGCAACATGTGATCCTGAGACACAAACAGATCAGGCCAGTCCCTGCTTTAACCCTTCCAGGGCATCCCCACTCCACGGCTACCAAGACCCACTGTGGTCTTGTCCCCACCCGCCTTTCTAACCCCACCTTGCCTGGTGGCACAATGGCCGTCCTCCAGACACCCCCCTAGCCAAGCGAAGCACTCTCCCCACCTCCCCGCCCCCACCCCCCGCAGTCCCTCAAGTCTCAGTCTAAAGAGAAACCCTCCGAGAACCTCCTGCATAAGACAAGTCCACCTGCCTCGCTTGACACCGTCTTCTTCACAGCACTTAACACAACCTGCATCACTTCGGAGTCTGCCTCTGGCTCTGCACTGTCTCTACCGTCGTCCCTCTCTCCTCTCTGTACTGGGACCCGAACCACTGCATCCACCAAGTACCACCAAAGGATGCCCGGGCTGCCGCTTCTGCGTTCTAGGGGCGCTGGTCCTGGGGGAGGGCAGGCAAGCACCCAGACACCCATGTCCCGCCTTGGCTACTTACATTTCTGCAGCGCCCTCTGGTACCGCTGGCCCTGGGTGTGCCTCAGCACGTGCTCCGGGGACTTGTTGATGTGCCTCAGGGTGAGTTTGCAGAACAGCTGGTGCCTAAGGGGACAGTTCACAAGCAAGGATCCAGACCCATGGTTCTCCACCCTGGCCTCACCCAGACAGACTGACAGGGGAGGGCTACCACGTGGCTGGGGCATCAGGATTCTTAAAAGCTCCCAAGCAACTGCAGTCCGCAGCCGGGTTGGAGAAGCACTCATCCAGGCGGACTGCGGCCTCTCACCGTCTACCTGGAAAACAGGCCTCACCAGCCTCGCCGGACTCTGCTCCAGCACGAGAGAGGCACGTCGGCGAAAGCCTGGCAAAGTGCTCGACAGTGGGAGCGTCTGCCATGCCCCTCTTCGTTTTGACTACTATTGTCAACCGTGCGCTCTCAGCTAAATCAAAGCTCTCCTTTAAACTAAAGGAGACCAAGCGCAAGCGCTCCAATCCTCTGGAAGCAGACAGGCCCAGGTGACAGACCTCACGTTTACAAGAAAGCAAACACGCACGGGGGACGGGCCTCACTGGAGATCCCAGGTGACTCAGCTCCAGGACGCCCACCTGGATCTCAGGTCTCCTGTCTCACGGGAGGGTGCGCGCTGCAGAACAGGCCGCGTCTTTGAGGAGCGCTCACCCAGCGGGGAGGGGTCGGGGCTTTGGAGTCTACCCAGCTCCGGCCAGACTCAGCACTAGGAACCGTCCCACCCTAGGCCTCCCGGGCAGTGCCGGGCCCGCGTCGGCCCGGCCCAGCCACGTACGGGTTCTTGGTGCTGGGCACAATGTGTGGCTCGAACTCGGCGTAGTCGAAGGCCGGGGAGGCGCGGACCAGCCGCCGGTACTTCTTGCCGCGGGTGTAGACCTGGAGCTCCGGCAGGCGGCAGGGCAGCTCGTGGCCTGTCAGAGCGCACCTCACCTGCGGGCGGGAAGGCGGGGCGGTCAGGGGGTCTGGGCGGTCTGGGGACCCGGGGCCCGTCGCGCGGGGTCCTGTGCTGCCCGCCCACCTTGCGGGCGCCGGGCTCCAGCCGCAGGCTCGGATGCTCCCGCAGGAAGGCGCATACGTCGGCCGGCGGCTCGATCATGGCTCGGCGCGCGCGGAGCGGGAGGCCGAACGTCGCTCGAACCACGTGGGCCCGGGCGGGGCCGGGCGGCGCCCCGGAAGCAGACGCCTCCAGATCCCGGAAGCGCGCGCCCGGGCGGGGCGATGGCGGCGGCGGGGCTGGGGTCGCTGCTGCGGGCGGCGCGCACGGGGCCGGTGAGCGGAGCGGGGTGGCCGGGCTGGGGGCGCGCGCCCGGACTGAACGAGCTCAGCCGGCCCCTTGCGTCTCCGCAGGCCCCGGCCCGCGCCGTCCGGAGGAGCGCCCTTGGGGTCATCTCGCGCCCAGGTGAGGACTCGTCCAGGGATGCCCTCGGCATCTGGGAAAGCCGCCCCGTCCGTCCGTGCCTCCGCTTTGCCGGGGCGCGTGGCGTCACGATAAGCCCTGGAACTGCCGCCAGGGCCTCTGAGTCGGGCCCTGGGTGCGCGCGGGCTCTGGCGGGCGCTGTCGTCCGCGCTGCCGCCCGAGACGTGCCATAACCGCCCCACGGCTCCTCGGGCTGATGCGGGGCCAACCCAGGACGGAAACTGTGTGGGCTCCTAAAGGAAAGCCTAGCTAATCACCACGGTTTGCATGTTGCCTCCAAGGCACAGCAAAGGGTACTTGTCTGTAGAGTGCGGTGCACGCTGTAAAGGCACGTTGCAAGCCTGCTCCAGGCCTGCCTTTTCACCGTCCTCCAGACCCGTAATGCTTCCGTTGATGGGACTCACCCTCTGAGAGCCTAAATGTACTTCCTGTGTTTGTTCTGCCGACTTTAAATTTACGAACGATGAAAAAGAACAGCTGTTCTGAGTTCTGTAAACCACTCTCCCGAGTGTATCACATTCAGTCTGCAGAGCACAGTAGCCTGTACCCGTGCACCTTCATGACAGGATACATCTCAGCATATTCTTGCACAAAAGGCGTGAGGGTCCATGAATTACCCAGGGTCATGGTTGGTGGCAGAGCCAGGACTAAGCCCTGGATCTCATTCAGTGGGTGAATGTCCACTGAGTGGGTGTCATGCGCTGGGCACTGGGTTAGGAGCTGGGCTGGACGCATGTGCTGCTGGTGGGCTCCTGACTGCACGTGGTGGCCTGGGCCCTCTTCTGCATCACGTTCTCTCCGGTAGTCATGGCAGCTTCAAGGAGTTGTCTGCTCCAGTTCTTTGTTCCAGGGCTTCCGGCCCCATGCCCGTGTTGTGACATCTACTAGGGTTGGTCTGGAGGCCCAGCAGGTGTGGCAGCTCTTCAGCCGAAGCAACTGCCGCCAAAACGGAAGACGACTCCTTCCTCCAGTGGTTTCTGCTTCTCATACCTGTGACTGCCTTTGGCCTGGGGACGTGGCAGGTAAAGCCTGGCTTCTCGCGCTCCTGGTTCTGAGCCCTTGACTCTGCTGCCATCTGCTCGGGCTTATGCCCTGTGTCCGTAGGTCCAGCGCCGGAAGTGGAAGCTACAGCTGATCGCAGAACTAGAGTCTAGAGTTATGGCCGAGCCCATCCCGCTGCCCGCAGAGTGAGTGTGTGAGGCCACCCCCCCCCCCGGGGCTGGGGCTCAGGTGAGGTCAGCAGTGGGGCCTGGCTGCTGCCACCCTTCCCGACCCTGATGGAAGCCCTCAAAATCAGGGGTCCTGCTAGGCTTTCTGTTGACACCTGACTGCCCTCGTGAAGCTGCCTGTCATACAGACACAGATCTTTGAACCTGGGTTTCGCGCCTTTTCCAGGCCAGGCCCAGTGTAGCTGAGGGACCCCCCCCCACAGTGCTGACGGCTTTCTGCAGCAGTAATTCTTAGCTGGAGGGGAGGGCACGCGCATGCCACGTCTGGACGTTGAGAATGGTACTGTGAGAAAATGTGCAAGCATTCGACTGCTTTCTCCCCTCATTTAAAAGCACTGTCCTAGGGATTCCCTGGTGGTCCAGTGGTTAGAACCCCAGGCCTCCACCGCAGGGGGCCCTGGTTCCATCCCTGGTCGGGGAACTGAGATCCCACAAGCTGTGCGGCACAGCCAAAGAAAAGGCACTGTCCTAAGAGTGCCAGCTAAAATCACAAAGCTTTCCAGACAGAGGAGCAAACAAGTGGGTCACATTCGGCTTGCAGATGGCGGTTTTGGCCCACGTATTTTATCGTGTTCACACAGGAGGCCACAGCTTTAAGCTTTTCTTGAAAACATGGACTGTTGGGCAGCACAGATCCACGTTCCCATGTGGCATCAAAGGGATCAGCTTCCCCCTTTGGAGGGCGCATCACGCAGACCCCACCGTGGCGGTGTGTCCCCTTCTACATTGCTTCTCAGGCCACGGTGGGCTTCGTGGTTTGCAGACCCTTGAGAGGGTTTGTCTTCCTGCCAAACCTGGCTTGGTCTCAGCTCCTCCCCTCTCTTGTAGCCCGATGGAACTGCAGAAACTGGAGTACCGGCCGGTGAAGGTCAGGGGGCACTTTGACCACTCTAAAGAGCTGTACCTGATGCCCCGGACCATGGTGGACCCGGCCCGGGAGGCCGGCCGGCTCTCGTCGGCGGCTGAGAGTGGTGCCTACGTGGTCACTCCCTTCCACTGCACTGCCCTGGGGTGAGTGGGACGCGGGGCAGCTGACCGGCCCGGCAGATGCGGTCCTTCCCACCTCCTTCCTTCTCAGCCCCCAGCCCTGGGGAATCCAAGAAACCCAGATAAGCTCGCCTCCTTGGGAGTTTGAAATGTGTAATTCTGACATTATTAAGCCAATTAACTTCTTACTGAACAACGCCTGCCTGTTGAGCTCTGAAGGAAGGAGAGGTGAACGAAACAGGCCTCTGGAGAAACCGTCCATGAGTGGCCCACACGTTTAGTGCTTAGGGTGCAGCCTGAGGGGCCAGCAGAGCAACTCAAGAGAAAGGAACCCCCAGCCCTGCAGGGAGGGAGTCGACTCGAGGAAGGCTTCCCGGGGGCTCTTTGGGTCAAACAGTGAGTGCGGAGATGGGCGGAGTATCCCAGGGGAAGGAGGTGACGTGTACACGTTGGGGGCTCCGCAAGTGCAAGGCCGGTAAGTACAGTAGCTTCCCAGCGGTAACATACAAATGAAACCCCAGGTCCCTTGTCAGCCCCCAGCTTTCTGGTTTTAGGTCTGGGATGGGCCCCAACGCTGCGGCTCGGGGACTCCCCTGGTCAGGATGGGAGATTGTGGGCAGACACGCGAGGCAGTAGTTGGAGGCGGCGGGGCGGTGTTGGTCATTGGCTGCGGGTGCAGCAGGTGAAGCACAAAGCAAGCGGAAGCCGCTGCTGCTGGCGACAGTGGCGCGGAGGCCACGAACCTACAGCACTCAGGGTCGGGCACCCCCTCCCCCCTCCAGCTAGCTCTACTGACCCTTAAACCCTTACCGTGCTGTGGTCCGGGAGGGAGGCGCCAGAGTGACCGTTAGTGACCACCTTTATTCAAAAACCGTCCCCGACCTCAAACAGCGCGCTCTTACTACTCCAGAGTCACCATCCTGGTAAATAGAGGGTTTGTGCCCAGGAAGAAAATGAATCCAGATACACGGCGCAAAGGCCAGGTAAGGGGCGCGAACCCGTCCCCCTGTAGGAACCAATCCAGGCTCCATGCAGGGCCCCACAGAGCATCTCACACCTTCCTGGGCAGGTTGAGGGAGAAGTGGACCTAGTCGGGATGGTGAGGCTGTCGGAGACCAGGAAGCCCTTTGTTCCCGAGAACAATCCCGCGAGGAACCACTGGCATTACCGGGACCTGGAGGCCATGGCCCGGCTCACAGGCGCAGAGCCCATCTTCATAGATGCCGACTTCAGTACGTTGTGAGCGGGCCCTGTCCTACCTTCCTCTTGACCCTGGACAGCTCCCCGGCACTTCCGCCCCAGCGCTCCTGTTGGTGGAGCGCGAGTGTGCTCGACAGGCGCTAAGAGGAGGGCGACATGGGGGGGCTGGCTGACTGGCCACTAAGTGCCAAGCAGCTGGTAGCACAGGCCCCGGTGAGGACACAGCCCACTGTCCCCGCAGAGAGCACAGTCCCTGGAGGACCCATTGGAGGGCAGACCAGAGTGACCCTGAGGAACGAGCACATGCAGTACATCATCACCTGGTAAGCCCGGGCTCCGCCCACTCCTGCTCGCCCCACCCTCCCTCCCTTCAGCCCGACAGCGCTCACTTTCTTTCAACCTAAGGTACGGACTCTGCGCGGCCACCTCGTACCTGTGGTTTAAGAAATTCCTAAGCCGGACTCCTGGTGTGTGACAAGGCTGGCGGATGTAGCCCTGTCCCTGAACAGCTGAAACCATTTCAAGAGACTCGACTTTAGGCTGATGACGTGTTACTGGTATAAATAAATCTCTACATCGCATGTGTAGCGCCTTCCTTCCACCCAAATGAACTAGTCCATCTAAGATCCGGGCTTGGTTCAGCGTATTCAAGTACTGCTTGGCCTTTCAAAACTGGACCAACACACAAGTGCTGCCCTATGAGGGATAAGGACGCAGGGTTCACTTGCCACTGTCCCAACCTCTTAGCCCAAAATGCCCAACACTGGCTGAAGAAGAGGATTTTTTTTTATTATTATTATTTTTATGTACAGAAAAATCAATAGTGTACACTTAGCCCAGTTTGGTGGCCAGTTCTTTGGCCTTTGCCTTTTCCAGCTTGGCGATGCGAGCCACTGATTTGGGACCCAGGATGTTGCCTCCCCAGTGACGGCGGATCTGTAACAAGAAGACAGGCAGTCAGCTTGGCGGGTCATTTCACGCACTTCTACTGGGTTGTTCCAAGTTGACTGGCAAATACAACTGCTCAGAAAGAGCCGAGCGCCAGGCTGTTCTGACTAAAGACGCAGCTCACCAGAAGACAGCGTTCTGTGCGAGTGTGCCACCTACCTCGTCATATCTGTCGTTGTAATTGGTCCTGATGGCTTCCACCAGCTTAGCCAGAGCACCTTTGTCTTCCCTAACAAGGCAGAGGGGAAAATGGGAGTCACTGGCCTCTCAGTTACCCTTCCAGAAAGCATCAGCGACTTCCTTTTTAGCTCCAACACAAACCTTCTGCCTCAGATGACAACATGACAACATGGTTTATTCAGGTGAAGAAATTCATAACCATCATCGGCAAAGGTTCAGAAAAAAGTATTCTTTTTTTTTTCTTTTTTCTTTTTGCGTCACGCGGGCCTCTGCTGTGGCCTCTCCCGTTGCGGAGCACAGGCTCTGGACGCGCGGGCTCAGCGGCCATGGCTCACGGGCCCAGCCGCTCTGTGGCATGTGGGATCTTCCCGGACCGGGGCACGAACCCGCGTCCCCTGCATCGGCAGGCGGACTCACAACCACTGCGCCACCAGGGAAGCCCGAAAAAAGTATTTTAAGGTTGGTCTTTAAGCTAAGATCCCGAGAAATTAAGCAAACTTGGGGGTGGGGGAAGGCTGTCCCCTAGTGATTCTTGGGAATTCTGGGCTACACTGCACACTTACGAGTTGACTTGTGTGAAGGCCACTGTGGTGCAGGTCTTCCTGTGGACCAGACGTCCCAGCCGGGCCTTGCCCTTGATGATGCAGTAGGGAACCCCCATCTTACGGCACAGGGCAGGCAGGAAAACCACCAGCTGGAAGACAGCATTAGCTCTAGAGAGTATCTTGAGCAAAAGCAGTAACTTAAAAGCTAACGTGGTAGCAATTGCTCAGGGTTAAAAAGCTCCTACACTTGTACTTCAAGGTTTAATTCAGTGAGAGTATCACATCATTGCAATAGCCAAGAGATGGCTCCCCTGTCAGGACTCCTTAGACGGAAAGCTGACAGTGCTCCCCACCCTGCCAGGGCCTCTGCCAGACCGAGTATTTAGCTTTGAGCTGTCTTCCTGGTACAAACAAGGACCCAACCAATCTCAGTCCAGCAGTCAACGCTTGAGAACAAGTCACCCGTACCTCGATGGGATCCACGTCATGTGCGATTACCACCAGCTGAGCCTTCTTGTTCTCCACCAAGGTGGTGACAGTATTAACCCCTAGAACATACAAGCAGTCTGTGTGGCAGCGGGGTGGGGCTTCTGGGCACAACAGCACTTGCCCCGGGGGCCCCGCCATGACTCAGGGTTAAAAAGCTCGGATTTTACTCTTCACAGCGATTCCAGGTGAAGAAGTTCATGCATCATCGCCAAGAGCCTGCCCCACCATTCAGCCTCTTCAAGGCGGGGCCACTCACCTGCTCGGAGGACAGGTGGCCTCTTGGTGGGGACATCCCCTTTGCCTGCAGCTTTCTTCTCAGCTCGGGCCAGCAACCGCTGCTTCTTCACTTGCTTTGTCTCTGGTCTGTACTTGTGGGCCAGCTTAAGCAGCTGAGTAGCTGAAAAAAAGACCGCCAGTTCAGGTCGAGAGTTTAAAAGATTACATCACTTAACCGTACGAATGCTAGGTCACTGTCCTGAACACAAGTGCACTTCAAGAGATCTCAGGTCGTATACGTTATCTCTTCAGTATATCGCGTTCTGGAAACTAGACAAAGGATCCTAAGTTTTAATAAACTAACGCACTGAAGATACCCCTGCCCCTTTACAGGCCCCAGCTCTACCGGTGTCCAAGTAAAGGTGGCAACCGTGCCCAAGAAATCCCTCGCCCACGTTGCGCTTCTGCCACAGAACCTCACCTGTTTGGCGGTCCAAGGCCTGGGTGAACTGGTTAACGGCGGGAGGCACTTTCAGCCGCTTATAGAGGATGGCCCTTTGCCGCTGCAGGCGGATGTAGCGGGGCCATTTGACAAAGCGGGTGAGGTCCCTTTTGGGCTGGATGTCCTGTCCTGAGAAATAAAGGGCAACACCGTGAGGCTCAAACTCCCTGTCCAGTTCGTGTTCAGGGCCACTCAGAAGGGCGTAGGTGCGTCAGCGATCTCGGTGCTTTAAAATGGCATCACCACGTCTCAGCAAACATTCTTTTGCATCACCTGCACACAGACACCTGGGATCACGGGGGACACTACCGACCCCTCTCCTCACTCAACAAGCAGCCGAGGCGTGTATCGGTACCGCAGCCCCATCGCCTCTGCTCCGGCAGAGCTGGTTTCGTGACGGCCCCGCTGAACTCCAAGGCCAGTATCTGGGCTCCACACTGCCCCACGCTCAGGCGCTTACAGTGCGGCCACGAAGGATGCGCCGTCACTGCCCCGTCTCAAAGGGAGAGATTAAGAACCGAGCCGGGTTACAGCTAGAAAGCGGCCAAAACGCGAGAATCCCCATCCAAGTAGCCTCGACTCCAAACTCACTGAAGTCTAGCAAGGCCAAAACATAACCTTCTGTTCAACCAGCCGCTTTTCTTCGTTGGGGGATACCATCTAAGCAGCCGTTTTCAACATTTCCCGTCTCTTACTCACCAATGCCAAAATTCTTGGGCCTTTTCTCGAACAAGGGGTTGACCACCTTCTTGGCCTCCTGCTTCTTCACCACCGCGGGGGCCGGGGCCACCTTCTTGCCCTTGGCCTTCTTTCCCTTCGGCTGGGCAAAAGGAAACACCCAGTTCAACCGCCGCCTCCCCAACAGTCTCTCTGAAGAGGGGTGGGTCCCGAGCCGGCCCCAACATCCCCGTGAGCAAACCTGGCCCCAGCCGCAGGCGCCGCGAGCCCGGCGACCGCCCCCGGGCTCGTGCATCAGCGATCTTGGTGGTTAGGGACGTCCTCACCATCACTCAGATAGCAAATATTCTTTCACATCATCTGCACGAGCCTCGGCAGCCCCGCGGCCCCTTTCGGAGTGCGGCGGGCTCCAAACAGCAGAGGCAGACAGACTGAGAACCCCCTGCCCAAGACCCCAGGCGGCCCCCGGGACGGAAGAGCCCACGGGGCGCTGGAGCGCCTCGGCCCCGTCAGGCTCGAACCCGCATGGCGGCGCTGCGCACCCCGAATCCTCCTCCTCCCCAGACCCGGCTGCCGAGGAGTCTATGCGGCCCCAGTGCCTCTAGGCGAGGCCCCGCGGGGCTCCTCTCGCGCTGGGCCGTGGAGGGATCCCTGCGCAGTCACGCCTCGAGAAGGATGGCAGCGGATAGAGCCCGGATCCGAAAGCCAGCATCGCTGGCACCAAGGACACTCACCATCTTGAACGGTTGGCGGAGAAAGAAAGGAAAGGGAATTGTGGGTAATATGTATGCGACCTCGGAGATCGCGAGAACTAAAGCCTGTGCGGGATTTCGGATTTAAAGCGACAGAACTTTCTCCCGCCCGGCGGGCGGTGCCTAGAGCCGGACGACGGGTCTGAGCTGCTTGGAAAGGGGCGCGGAGAGGCGCCGGGGAGCCGGGACTTCTCCGGAGGGGCGCGCGCTCGTCCCCAGCCCGCCCTGGCCAGGTACCCGCTGGTCCCCGGCTCTGCGGACCAGGTGTGGGCGTTGGGGCGGCGTGGCCGCGGTGTCGGCGATCTTCTCGTGCGATTTACTCCAAAGTGGCTTAAGAACCGCGAGTTCGGTCTGGGGGCCATCCGGACCGGAGCACGCGTAGCCCGGAGGCACCTGGCGCGGGGCGGGAGGGTGGTCCCAGCAGAGACCCCGGAGCTCAGGAGCCCAAGAGGTCCCGTGGGGCGGCCCCCGGGGGTCCCGGCGTGGAGACGAGGGCGGCGGATTGGGGGTGAAGGCCAAGTGCGTTTGGAGGAGGTGGGGTAGGATCCGAGCGGCTCCTCGGGTGAGGAGTAGGGCAGAAGTGCTGGCGGGGAAGCGGCTGGTCAGGGCAGGTGGGGGACGTGCGTGGGCCTGGCCTCTGAGAAGGCTGCGCCGGAGCCCATCAGGGTGTCGTCGGGGTTCCGGGGAAGGGGCGCGGGCCGGAGGAGACGCCGCAGTGCACTGTGTGCGGATTTTTGGACGAGTGTGTTTGGCAGACAGGGAATCCCCGGAGAGCTGCGGGTCCTGCCGAGGCGGGGGCCTCGAGGGTGGGAGGCTGGGGTTCGCTCGCTCACACCAGACTCTGGGTCCCAGGTGTCCCCTGCCGTGCCCGAGGCCCCGCCATGGCCCAGCAGAGAGCCCTGCCGCAAAGCAAGGAGACGCTGCTGCAGTCTTACAACAAGCGACTCAAGGATGATGTCAAGTCCATCATGGACAACTTCACCGAGATCATCAAGACCGCCAAGGTGGGTGGGGGCCGCCGGTCTGCTGCCCCTTCTGAGACCAAGGGAAGTAGCAAGGTCTAGAGATTGTGGACAGTGGTGAATGGAGCCAGGGTGTCTGCTTGCAACAGCACCCACTCAACGTGGCTGCTCCGGGCCAGGTGATGGCGATATACCAGTGAACCCTTGTCCCCATGGGGAGAACATTTGGGAGAGCCGCAAGGGGACTGACAATAACAAACTGGTCAACAGATAGATAGACTGGCCAATTACAGGTCCTGGTGAGGCAGTTGTAGGGGACTCCAGTCACATTGCCGGGATCCAACGTCCAGCATCACTTACTAGCAGCAAGGGGTTGGATGAGGTCTTGACTTCTCAGTGCCTCAGTTTCCCCTGCATCGTAGGGTCCTTGTGATGACTGGAGGAGTTTATCTGTGTAAAGCGGTTACCATGGGGATTATTGCGAGCGCACGCCGTCAGGGAGAGAAGCCGGGGAAGGCCTCCCAGGTGGGTAGAGTGGTCAGTGTCTGGTTGCGGTCAGGCAAGCCCGCTGACCGGATTGGGGCAGGATCTCTGCATGACCGCTGCAGACCTGTAAGGCTTGTTTGAGCATTGAGAGTGACGATGAAAGCTAGAGTTTATTTCGTGCTCACCACGTGTCAGGCCGAGCCGAGAGGGCCCTTTGTGTCCCGTCCCATTTAGTCTTCACGAGAACTCTACGGGGCAGGTACCATTGTTGTCCTCTCCCTTTTCACAGGGGGAAACTGAGGCTCAGGTTTACCAACCTGCCCAAAGTCATTCTGCTAATAACTGGCAGGGCTGGGATTTGAACCCGGGAAGTCTGGCTCCTAACCGCTTAGGGTGCCCTGACCCCTGCCCGGACCCTGGCCTGGTGGGTGGGTTGGGACAGTTAGCAGCCTAACAGGCTATGGGCGGGGCAGGACTCCTGGCTCTGCCATTTACTGCCTGAGACACCTTGAGTGTGCTCAGGTCTGTCCCGGCCTCAGGTTTACCCACCTGTAAACCAGGGATGGCGGTCCAGGCTTCTGTGAGTTTCCTAAGATGATGGTCAAGTGCTTAACACAGTGCCTGGCACCCAAGAAGTACTCGGCAAACGATCACTTGAAAAAAACACATTGTCGTTTTATTGATCCATTTAGCAGGTCAGTGAGCACCTGAGCTAGGGATGCCATCAGTGCTGAACAGGACTCCATACCCCCAAAAAGACAGGATCAACACCTCCCCGCACCTGGCACAGCGGCTGGTGTCCTTAGGCATCCACTGGTCCTGGTGAAGGTGCCTGTCATCTCCTTAGAACAGAGCTAGAGGGGGTGACGGTGCACACGGCCTGAGGTCTGGTTGGCAGCACCCGGTGCGCAGAGGGCACGATAGGCCACAGGGTGTGGCGAGTGCAGTCATGCCGCCACTGCCAGGTGCGTGAGGGCCGGGGCGCCTGCCCATTCTAGGCTTTCTTGTTTGCCCTCCAGATCGAGGACGAGACGCAGGTGTCAAGGGCCACTCAGGGCGAGCAAGATAATTACGAGATGCACGTGCGAGCCGCCAACATCGTGAGTCACCAGGTGGAGGGGACAGCCCGGGTTCCAGGAACCTTGTGGTCCCCACTGGGGTTCCCTGGGTGGGGGGCAAACCACTTCTCAGGAGACTCCGCTCGAGAGGAGGGCTGTCCATGGCAGCCGCGTAAGGGGCCACGGCCATCCTGTCGAATGCTGGGCGGTGGTTAGAAAGAGGTCACCCCTTCCTCGCTGAAGCTTCGTTATGAGTGCGGGAGCAAATGGCCAGATGAGACGGGACGTGCATTTTGACCCCTTTCGAGGTCACAGAACGAGCAGGGCGACCAAGTATTTCCATAGGTCTGCGTCCCCGGATGAAAATGCACAGGACAAGGTCCTGAGGGAACCCCCCCAACTGGCAGATGCGCTGCACCTGAGGAAGAGCAGGGCAGGAGGTTGAATGGGGTGGTAGCTGGATCTGGGGTTCGAGGTTTTGAGAAGCAGAATGTGTGCTTGAATAGCACATGAGCTTGGTGATCGTACCAGCAGGAGCAGAAGGCAGAGGCCAGGGGCGCATGGGGACTGGCGGGCTGACGGCACCTGCCTTGGTGCCAGGGACCCTGCCCCCTCCCCTCCCCCCTCCCCCCTCCCCCCGTAGCTTGCGCTCTAGTTTCCTCACTTCTCACAATGACCCTATGTTAGTGCCGTGGTCCCACTTGGCAGGTGAGGCAGCTGAGGCCATTGCTTATCCAGCGCCAGGCACACAGAGGCAGGCTGCTGTCAGTCCCTCACTGTGCTGCCCCGCCCCCATCCACGTAGGTCCGAGCCGGCGAGTCCCTGATGAAGCTGGTGTCCGACCTCAAGCAGTTCCTCATCCTCAACGACTTCCCGTCGGTGAATGAGGCCATTGACGAGCGCAGCCAGCAGCTGCGAGCTCTGCAGGAGGAGTGTGACCGGAAGCTCATCGCCCTGCGGGATGAGGTCTCCACAGACCTCTACGAGCTGGAGGAGGAGTATTACTCGTCCAGGTACAAATAGGGCTGGACCCCGTGCAGAGCGGACCTGTGGACCTGGGCCCGGCCAGCAGGGGTGGCCCAGCCCCACCTGGCAGCCCGAAGGTCCTGTTTTTCCAAATCCTTCCTGGTCTTGGCGACAGAGCCCTTTGCCTGGGTTTCAGAGGAGACCTCATGGTCAGAGCGTTTGATCTACAGACAACCTACGCCGTCTACCGGGGCCCGGGCATCGGGATGAAAATCACAGAGCCTCAGGGGTTGGGAGGGCCAAGGCAGCGTTTCTGTCTGGGGGCTTGTCTGTTCCTCCTAGCTGTCTGAGCAATACCTGAACATTCCAGCCAAGGCGGGGCTAGCTCTCTTGGCCACCCAGGCTCATGTCCAGGACTCCAGTGCTTGCCCAGGGATGCAGTTCCTTATGGGGGTCACTGAATACCCACCCTGTGTGTCAGGGGTGGGGGTTTCTGGGAAGGAGGAGGAGAAAACTCAAGCAGAGGATGGCCTTGAAAACCAGGCCTGGGAACTTGGACCACTGAGTCCTTGTTCACAGACCACAGCCCTCCTACATGCCAGGCCCATGCTGAGCCCCAGGGATACAGCAGGGGCAAGACCTGTCACCCCAGTCCTCGTGTGGCCACTTAGAATCCTGAGACCTGAGGCGCTTTGAGCTGGAGGGGGCCTGAGAAATCAGAGTCCAGGTGTAATTTACATTTGGGGAAACTGAGGCTGGAGAGATCCCACATCTCTGTCCCCATTAGCTTGGAAAGACCGAGACTCGGTCCAGCAGACATGGAGTCCACACCCCCTCTCGCCCTTGCCTGACAATGTGTCCTTCCTGTCATGGATTTTCAACGCTCCTTTCTGTCCCATGGCGGCCATGCTGGGGCCACAGACGCCCAGAGCCAGTGGTCTGGGGCTTGGTTTCACTGCGCTGGACTCAGTGCCACCCCTCGTGGTCCCCGCCCATCTTGGCCTTTGCGGGAAGGGACAGAGTGTCACTGCCCAGAGGGAGCGGTCTAGCCTCTTCCAGAGGGTTCTGGGGCCTTCTCTAGTCCCTGATACCCACGGCTCAGCAGACATGCGGCAGGTGCCTCCTACATACCAGGCCTTCAGAGAGGGGTCCCAAGTGGGTCCCTGGGGGGTTTCAGACCCTGCTGGGGACGTTGCTCACAGCCCTGCTTGTCCCCTATGTCCCTGTGTTTGTCCCCTTGCTGCCCTCAAGGGCCAAGCCCCTGGACTGAGCAGCTGCAGGCCAGCAACGCAGCCCTGCCTCTTGAGGCTGAGGGCCAGAGCGGCAGGGCCGCAGGGGAACCCAGGGGGTCTGAGAGCCAGGCTCCTCGCGTCCTGGCTCTGGGCCCGGCAGTCTCTGGTTCACCCAGAGGGGTTTCTGGTCTGGCCTGGGGTCTCCTCCCGCTGTTCCCGTTGCCTCGAGAGGCTGAGCTCCTCTCTTGTCTGTAAACGCCTGTAAGTGGCTGGGGCTCCGCTGAGGCTGGGCCCGCAGGCTGTCAGCGCCTCCCTGTCGGCCCCCAACCCCGGCCACCAGCGCTCAGCCCGTCCTCCGTCCTCCCCGTGCGTCCCGGCTGCCTGCACCCCCATCTCCCCGGCCACCAGCGCTCAGCCCGTCCTCCGTCCTCCCCGCGCGTCCCGGCTGCCTGCACCCCCATCTCCCCGGCCACCAGTGTTCAGCCCGTCCTCCGTCCTCCCCGTGCGTCCCGGCTGCCTGCACCCCCATCTCCCCGGCCACCGGCGCTCAGCCCGTCCTCCCCGTGCGTCCCGGCTGCCTTCACCCCCATCTCCCCGGCCACCAGCGCTCAGCCCGTCCTCCCCGTGTCCCGGCTGCCTGCACCCCCATCTCCCCGGCCATCAGTGCTCAGCCCGTCCTCCGTCCCCCCCGTGCGTCCCAGCTGCCTGCACCCCCATCTCCCCAGCCACCAGCGCTCAGCCCGTCCCCCATCCTCCCTGTGCGTCCCGGCTGCCTGCACCCCCATCTCCTGCACCCCCATCTCCACGCTCGCTCCCCTGCTTTCTGCTCACGACTTGCTCTTTCTCGGCCTCTTGCCCTCCACTCTCCTTGAGACTCCGCTCTGTGTCCAGGATGGTTTCTGAGACTGAACGCTGAGGGCAGGAGCAAGGGAGGGAGCAAGAGGCAGGGTAGGATTCGGGAGAAAGCCATGGAGACGAGTGTGGGGACGGAACATGCTCTAGTCGCCCCCTTGACAACCTTCACGAGCCGTGCCCTTCACCTGCGTCCTCGCCCTGAGAGGCCGGCCCTGCTGTCCCCTTATTAGAGACAGGAGACTGAGTTCAAGGGGCCGGGGGCCTGTTTGAGATCACACAGAACACCAGGGCCTCTGCTCCTAACTGCCACCCATTGAGGCTGAGTCCCAGCCAGGGCCAGACCCAGAAGGACGACAGGCTCTCTGCCCTCAGGGGCCTCGGGACCGAGGAGGCCATAGCGAGCTCTGGACGCTGGTTCCTGCTGCTGGCGGGAGCGTGTGGCTAGGCTGGCAGCTCCCTGCGGGAGGAGGGCAGCTGTAGCCAGGACAGGAGGTGGCGGCAGGGACCAGGAATGCCACTTGGCAGGAGGGACACCGGTTGGTCAGTGGAAGGGACCAGCCGAGGTCACAGCCTGCTGGTGGCTGGTCCCAGAAGGCGCCCTTTCGGATTCTCCGGAGGACCCGGAAGCAGGGGCAGCCGCCCGCACCTCGCCCTCAGCCGGGCCGCTTAACGGAGGGGCCAGCACCGAGGAGAGGAGGGGAAGGCCGGCCTGGGGTGTGGTCTGTTTCCTTAACTCTGCTTCTGTCTCGCTTTCCCTCCCTGGCTTCCCTCACTGCCTGCTCCTGTCTCTCCCTGGGTTTCTGGTGGTGGAAAAGCTCAAGTCTTTGCGAAGCTAATGATCTGCCTCTGTGTGAAGCTTACTGGAGGCTGGACCTCGACACAGACTCCGCCGACGGCCTCTCAGTCCCTCTGCCGGCGACCCCGGAGCCCAGTGCTGGCCCCCTGCAGGCTGCAGCCCCTGCCCACTCCCACGCCGGTGGCCCCGGCCCCGCAGAGCACGCCTGAGCCTCCCAGGGCTCCTCTCCCCGGGCCCCTAGACCTTAGGAATGAAGTGCAGTGTTCCCCTCTAGGCCGACCACAGCCTCAGCTCCCTTCAGCCTTGGGGCCCACTTGGGGAGCCGCCGTGGCCTCTTTCGGAACCGTGTCAGCCCAGGGACAGCCCACCGAGGAGTGTTGGGGGAAAGCAAATACCCCCAGCCATGCCAGGGGGGCCCATCCTTACTCTTGTCATCACCTTATTTGCTACTTTCCTGGCTGGCTGGAAGGAAGTTTCCAGGATAGTTTGTCCCGTTGAGGACCTAACGGCGGGGCAGGGAGGATGCCCAGCCTTGGGAGACCTGACCTGAGCGTGGTGTTTACAATGGAGGACGCAAGTGCTCAGAGTGGACAGTACTAGCCAAGGCCAGGCCCCCATGCAGAGCTCTGCCCGCTACCTTGCCCTGAGGCTCCCTGCGCTAGCTGACTGCCCCTGCAGGGCTGTGGGGAAAGGGGGCTGCCCACTCTTGCAGAAGTCAGGCAGGGTCCTTCCTAATTCCGCTGCTGCACACGTTTTGGTTCTTTTTGTGATGAGACTGTTGAATAAAACCAGCTCCACCCTTTTGCTTTGGTCGGTTCCTTTTCTTGCTCAGCCCCAATCAGTTTTGGACCACCCTTGGTCTCGGTGGCTGTCGGAAAACAGCCCCTGGGCTCTGCCTGGACAACATTGGGCTCCAGGTCAGCCTTCTCACGGGGGCTCTGGGCAAGCAGGGGCTTTGTCAGCTTGGAGTCACGGCTGCATTTCCATTGCCTAGAAAGAGCTGTCTAGGACCTAGAAGGGCCCTAATGTTTGGTGAATGCATGAAAAGCTGCCGTTATTGCATACCACGTGGCCTAGGCGGCGTCCGTCTGGTTGCACCCCGAGTCGGTGCTCGTTACTGTCATCTCAGGGAGGGGTGACCACGGGCTTGCAAGGGGTTGTAGTGCTGTGCTGTGCTCATGGTCATGGAGCTGGGAAGTGAAGTGGGAGGTTCAGGACTCAACCCAGGTGGAACGCTAGGCCCAGTGCCTGGAGCCAGGCTCACCTGAGAAGCGGGGGGGCGGGTGTCACCCCCAGAAGAGCCGGGACATCAATCCCAAGCCCTGTCACCGGCGTGCTTTATCTCCCTCCCAGAGGGAGATCACCGTCCCAGTGTATGGAGGACATGCCAACCCACGACCCGCCACGTCACTCTGAATTTATTACCAATCACCACTGAAACAAACTTGATGACACTGCTGTGTTTTCTTCGCCGCTTGTACCCCGGGGCCTTGGAACCTGCCCGGCGCGCAGTCCTTTCTGAACGAACGCGGTCTCGCCAGCTTCCACTTGGGGTCTGCGCCCCCAGGGAACTAAATTCCTGCGGACCTGTTCCTGTCCCCCCTTACGGGTACCGAGCACCTACCGTGTGCCGGGCGCGGTCCCCGCCCCCGCCCCACAATGCTTTGCGCCCCGCCCCCCGTGCCTCTTCCGTTGGAGCCACCTGGTTAATCGAGCGTCGCGCGCTGGCTGCTCGGCGCTCGGCTGGCCGCGCCTGCCCACGTGCTGGTTTCCGGCGAGCGCAGCGGAAGGGGAGAGGGTCGCGCCGGCCGGGGGCAGTGTATATGTCCGTGGCTGCCGCTGCCGGCGCGGGACGCAGCGCCCTGGCTTTCCTCACCGCGAGTAGGACCCCGGAGCGAGCCCCGCCCGACCCCCGAACCTCCAGCCATGGCTTCTCTGCTTGCGAAGGACGCCTACCTGCAGAGTCTGGCCAAGAAGATCTGCTCCCAGCCCAGCCCCGAGCCACAGAAGCGCAAGTCGGGTAAAGCGCAGCCCCCGGCCGGGACTGGGAGGGCTTCGGAAGGGGGCGCCCCTCCACCCCCCCAGCGTCCCCACTCCCCTCCGCGGCGGAGGTCGGTGTGTGCCCCACACCGCACCTGAGTAGCCTTCAGGTGGAGTAGACACGTAGATGCGTAAAACAAGCCTGTGAAATATTAGAGGGAAGTATTGTAAGGGATGCTTAAAGGCAACGCCATTTCCTTTGCTCGTTGGGGGCATCCGTCTGGGAGTCTGAGGGATTCAGCTGTGCGCCCTCCGGGCTGGAAGCTCGGCCGGGGTTTGGAGGAGGTGACCCCGTGGAATGGTTGCTCTGCCGTTGGGCATCGTGAACAGGCTTAGCCAGCCCTCCACGCCGGGTGGGAAGACAGGTATGAGTGATGATGAAAAAATTACTTTTTCAGCCCAGTACTATGGGTCTGGTGGTGGTGTGGGGAGAAGGAAGGAAGAAGATGGGTCCTGCTAATGGGAGTTTACACGGCAGTGGTGACAAGGGCCCCCTCAGGAGGCAGATACACAAGTAGGTGAAACAGACAGTAATTGGCCTGCCCTGGCGCAGAGGAGGGGAGAGTGGGCACGTCTGCCGTGGACCTACCAGAGGGAAAACGACCTTTTCTTGTTATACAAGGAAAATGTGTTCATCGTAGAAAATTGAAGTTAAGTGAATTTTTTCACCACTCAGTTACTAGTTAGGTCTGTGTCTTTCGAACACTTTTTCTGAGCGTTTCTCACTGAAACAGTTTGGCTCCTACTTTGTGTACTCAATTCTCATTTTCCTTGTAGAATGAAAGCATTTTCTGCCCTCCCCAGCACACACACGCGTGGGATCTTAGGTCCCCGACCACGGATTGAACCCAGGCCCTCGGCAGTGAGAGCGCAGAGTGCTTACCCACAGGACCGCCAGAGAATTCTCTCTCAATCTGTTACGGTGAAAGCCTGTGCCGTTACGTTTTGTTGGGTACAGCACAGTGTGTTTTGTGGCGGTGCCATCACTGTCGTTGTAGATGGATATCTAGGTTTAACTAGATTTTCACTCAAAAAAGGACGTAACGATGCACATCGTGAGGCCACATCTTGCTGCGTACCCAGAGTGAGTGCTCACGAGCAGACTGCGGGGGCAGCGTGGGGGTGTTTTTCAGGGTTTTGATGAGTGTGGCCAGTCTGCT
Source organism: Pseudorca crassidens (assembly GCF_039906515.1). Taxonomy (NCBI): domain Eukaryota; kingdom Metazoa; phylum Chordata; class Mammalia; order Artiodactyla; family Delphinidae; genus Pseudorca; species Pseudorca crassidens. Next base: position 2,210,815 of record NC_090302.1, on the reverse strand, counting down.
TTCTAGGAATTTTGTGGTTCTGAGCTCAGCGGATGAGGGTCTCCATGTCCCCCATCCTGATCGGCTTTTGGCATTCTTCTAGGACCGAAGCCTTTACAAGACCTTCTTACATATTGAATGGGTCACAGGGATTGGGGTGGCAGCCCTTTCTCATTTTGTGTTTCAGCTGGCAAAACTCAAGTCTCAGAAGCTGCTGGGCCCCCCAAAAAGAAGAGAAAGAGAGCACAGAAGAAATCCCGGGAGCGGGAGGAGAAGGCTGCAGAACCCAAGGCCCAGGCCCCTGTGGAGAAGTCTCAAGCCAGGACACCAGTGGCAGCCAAGGAGAAAGAGGATGAGGCCCGCAGCTCGACCGGGGCCCCTGCGGGTGAGGGGGGTGGGCAGGGTCGACTGGGATCTGCGACATATACAGAAGTGGGCCTCTCTGGTCATAACGGCACGATCAGATCGTGTGAGACTTCCCGAAGAGCGCGTTTTCAGAGGACAGATCACGGGGCCCCTGTGGGTGGATGGGAATCTCAGGAAGTGCACAGTAGTTCCAGGCCGCGTAGTAACTGGGATGGCGAGGGGCAAGGCCAGGTCCCCCTGAGGTCCTGCAGCAGCTTGGCTTGTAGCTTTACTGCCCTCACGTCTCTGAAGTGGTGTGAGAGCTGCCTCTGGGTCTGGGGGACACTGCAGAAGGTGGAAGAAGTGGGAGATGGGTTTGGGCCGCACTTCATGAGGATGTCCTGTCCTGGAGGCCAGTCCAGCTTGAAGAGGTAGGGTAGAATTTACTGGAACTGACCTGCAGATCCACGAGTGGTCACTGGAGGGGGGCAGTGTGTGGAGACTCAGGCTTCGAAGCTGGGCCCTTGGGGAGGGCACAGGAAGGGCGGGGGGTGGTGGCGTCTCCTTTTGGTCCTCTGACTGCTTCTTTGCAGATGGCCTGGTCAGTGAGCCTGGCTCGCTGTTTGCCTTGGACGTTCTGCGGCAGCGCCTGCATGAGAAGATCCGGGAGGCGCGGGGCCAGGTAGGTGGAGGAGGCCTCTGGGTCCCGTGGTGGTTTCCACACACTGCCTGGAGAGAAGACGCCCAGGGGCTTGCTGAGGTCGGCCCCAGCTCTGCCAGCTATCATGGGGCTGACGGGGCAGGCGTGGGGGGGCTCAGCCCCTGTTCCCGCCCCTGCAGCGGGTGCCGCCAGGGCCTCGGCAGCTCTGTCCTGCAAGAGGTCAGGTGTAGTTCTTGTCATCTTGGGGAGCTCGGCCCCCAGGGCCCCCCTCCTGCTGGCCATGCTGGGCTTCTGGCTCTTCCGTCCTGCGGCCTTGGAGAGAGGCTCAGCCTCTCCCTTCAAGGAAAGCTGCCTTTGCTAACACACCCACGCTGGGCGACAATTCCTGCACGTTTGTCCGTCTAAATGCACGACGGCCCTGTGAGGTAAGCCAGGGCCTGAGATGAGGTGACCAGCCCGAGGTGACAGGCATGGGACGGACGCTCCAGGACCTCAACCAGCCTCAGCGTGGATGGCATCGCCACCCCCCCCCAAGCCTCCTGCTGTGTGGGGACAGTCCCCTGGCTGCTTTCTGCACTGTCCTGGGACAGGCCCGAGGGCCCTGCCTTCCTGCAGTGGTCCAGAGCACTGTTGTCTGCCCCGCAGGGGTCAGAATCGTGCAGTGGTCTGCACAGGTGCAGTGTTCTGACCCAACGCCAAGATCTGGGTGGTGGCCTTGGCTAAGCCCCCTGTCCTTGTCTCTGAAATGGTGGAGGACCACACGTCCCTTATTGGGTCACTGGGGAGACTTAGAGGCAGCATGTTTGGGAAGTGCCCCGGTATGGTAGGTGCCTGGGATCAGGAAGGCACGGTTCTCGTGGGGTCCCCTTGGCCTTGTTTTGGGTGCACTTTGGGTGCCAGGTCACCTCCGGGTGGAACGCTGCACGTGGCGGGCCCATTTTCCTGCCCTGATTCCATGTGCCAGGCTGGGGGCCCCGCGGTTGGGAGAACCTGATGAGTGAGCACCTTCTTGCGCCACAGGGCAGCGCCAAGGAGTTGTCTCCAGCTGCTTTGGAGAAAAGACGCCGGAGGAAGCAGGAGCGCGACCGGAAGAAGAGGAAGCGGAGGGAACTGAGAGCAAAGGAGAAGGCGGCTGAGGCCCTCGAGGGGGTGGAGGCCGCCGAGCCGCCGCCCGAGGCGCCCCACGAGGAGGCGCAGGCCCAGTCGGGGCTGCTCTTCAACAAGGTGAGCGCTGCGCGGACGTCGGGCGGGTGGAGGTGGGCGCAGTGTGCGGGCCCCAGGCGGGCGGGAAGCGGCGCTTAGCTCACATCGCCCTCTTCCCCCGAGGTGGAGGTGAGCGAGGAGGAGCCGGGCAGCAAGGCCCAGCGTAGGAAGGAGAAGAGGCAGAAGCTGAAGGGGAACCTGACGCCGCTGACGGGCAGGAACTACCGGCAGCTACTGGAGCGCCTGCAGGCGCGGCAGGCCCGGCTGGAGGAGCTGCGGGACCAGGACGCGGGCCAGGCCCGGGAGCTCGAGGCCAAGATGCAGTGGACCAACCTGCTGTACAAGGCCGAGGGCGTGAAGATCCGCGACGACGAGCACCTGCTGCAGGAGGCCCTGAAGCGCAAGGAGAAGCGGCGGGCGCAGCGGCAGCGCGCATGGGAGAAGCGCACGGCGCACGTGCTGGGGAAGATGCAGCAGCGGCAGGACAGGCGGCGGCAGAACCTGCGCAAGAAGAAGGCGGCCAGGGCCGAGCGGCGCCTGGAGAAGGCTCGCAAGAAGGGCCGCATCCTGCCCCAGGACCTGGAGCGGGCCGGCCTGGTCTGAGGGCCTGGATGCCCGGCGCCAACCCGGGAGGCCGCAGGCTCCGGGTCCCAGCGGAGAGCGGACGCCGCCGCGTGCTTGAGAGCCTTTGGATCCAGGGCAGGGGTGACCCAAATCCAGGCTCTAGGCTCCTCTTGTGAGGCCGGAACGCTCCCTGAGAGTTGCGGGGTGGGGGGCGAGGGAGCAGCGAGGAGGGAGGGGGCGTCTTGAGGGGGGGCTTCCCTGGCGCCCTCTTCCTCCCCCATGTTCACAGGAGCGGGAACTGCTGTGTCTGCCCTAAACTCACTTGGAAAAGGACAAAAACCAGCCAGCTCCTGTAGCCTGCGTTGGAGTGAAGTTGACGGGCTCGGTAACTGGGAGACGGCGGGGCCGTCCTCAGGCTGCCTGGAATTGAGTTATTCGAAGTTAATTTCTAAGGTGGGTGAAACATAGAATTTAAGGTAGACATGCACATTAAAGATCCTAAGGTAACCAGTAAAAGGTAGAAACAGTGAACTAGCAGGAAGAACAGCGGAGTGGGGTGGACAGTTATCGATCTAGGAGGCGGCAGGAGAGAAAGAGTAAAACCTAGAACCGAGCGAGGCCAATGGAGGGTGCACAGTCGGGCACAGTTAAGTCCAAGCCCGCAGGCAGCCGGGATGAATGCACGGGACAAAATTCAATGAATCTTATGGTATGTGGATTATATTTCAGTAAAACTGTTAATAAAATTCTTTTGACTAAACTCCAGTTAAGAAACAGATGGTAACCAAAAGGAAGCTGGTGTGGCTGTATCATAAGATGAAGATTTGAAAGTAAAAGGCACTAGTAGAGAGAAAAGAAAGTCGCCACGTAATGAAAGGGGTGCAGGTCACCTGGAAGGTAGAACAGTCCTGCACCAGGAGCAGCTTCAAATCTGTCTAGCAGAACCTGACCCGCTACAAGGAGAAATCAATTCACAAACCGAAATGGGAGATTTTTAACATCTCCGTTAGGAATTGATACACCAAGCAGACAAAATCAGATGCATAGGGAAGGTTTCAACGAGAGCATTTGTAAGCTTGAGCTGATGGACACACAGAATAGTGCAGCTAAAAACAGTGTGTACCGGGACTTCCCTGGTAGCCCGGTGGTTAGGACTCTGCTTCCAATGCAGGGGGTGCGGGTTTGATCCCTGGTCAGGGAACTAAGATCCCATGTGGCTCGGGATGCAGCAAAAAATTAAAAACAAAACAAAACAGTATGTACCTCAAGCACACGTGGAACAGTGGTGAAAACTGACCACCTCCTAGTCCATAAAGCAAGTCATATTTCAAAGCGTCGGCATCGTATCTGGCCGTGGAACAATTTAAAAACTTCAGAGGTAATTGTTAAAGGTTCCTGTTTGGAAGTTTAAAAACACACTTCTATGTGAGTCAAAGAGTAATCCCTAGTGGATGTTAGAGAAAGTTTAGGACTGAAAGGAAATGAAAGTGCTGTGCATTAAAATCTGTGGGCCACAGCTAAGGCAGTGCCAAAAGCACTTTGTAGCCTTAAAAGTGTGCTTATGTGTATCTGTTCTTGGTTATACATCTTAGGAAGTGATGGCATCATGCAGCACCATTTCCTGCCATCTTGCTTGACCTAGCACCTCATTCCAGGGTCCTGTTGTCCCACTCTCTGCACCCAGCAGTTGCTCCCGAATTATTGTCCGTATGTTGCAGTCAGAGTTGGGAGAGTATAAACCCCCTGTGGAAATCGCAGGAGCATCTCAAAAGGCCTGGTGGGCGTATCATCGGGTGCTCCCCCTGAAGCCTGGAAGTCCAGGAAGCTCGTCCCTCCGACCTGGAGTGCTGCTGTGTCCCCAGCTTCATGTAGCTGGTGTGCAGGGTGAGCAGGTGGTGCATTTTGGTGGCAGGTGGCATCAGGAGCACCCCATTTCTAGAAGCAGCACTGGACAATAGGAGATACAGCGCAGAAAGGGTGAGGAAATACAGGGAATTCTTCACCTGGTGGGAGACAGAGCCTGTATCCAAGTGGAAACACTGAAAATGCTCCAGCCTCCCTGGGCTTGGCCACTCGTGTCCCTCCCTGGCCCAGGGCTGGGAGCTGATGCACAGAAGCAAGGACATGCTGCACATGATTTTGGTGGCAACCAAAGCGTCTCACGGCCAGAGGCAATAGTGGACGATGGAATATGGACAACAGGGAAGAAGAGGTTAAGAACATTACAGAATGAGTCTAGGAGGCCCGATGCACGCCTCTTGGGGGTTGTGCGCCTCAGGCGCAGAAGATGAAATGCAGAGTCATGGGAGAAAACTTCCAAGGGCCTAATGTCAGATATTTTCAGAGCCAAATGGCAAGAGTCCCCAAGTCAGAAGGTCCCTCCTCCTTCACTCAGCAGGGTGAGTCAGCTGGAAGTAGCTGTAACCAGGACACGTGCTCAGGAGCCATGGTTCACCAGGAACTGGGGTTCCAACAGTCCTGCAAGGCCAGGGTAGTTTTGTGCCACTGGCCCCTTTGGGTGAGGCCGGGAAGTAGGCTCCCAGTCAACCTTTCCTTCTACTTGGGGGCTCCAGAAGTTGAACACGTGGCTAGAAATTCAGTGAGGAGCAGCATGGCTAGAAATTCAGTGAGGGGCAGCGTGCAACTGAGTAGCTCAAGTGAAGCTTCTGTTCACCAGACCTGCGTCGGGGTGCAGAGGGCAGAAGGGGAGCTGTCTCCAGACCCCCCGTGGGTTGGCGCACCCAGTTCATTGCACTAGCCTGACGACTGTGGGAACCTCGCGCGCATGGCCTGTGGAAGTAAGGTGCTCCCTGCCGCCCTCGGGTTCCAGGATCTGCGCTGGCCCAAGAGCATGGTTCTACCCCTGCACCTCCCGTGGCATTCCATCCAGCCTTCAGGGAAGGGCCACCGTGGTGCTTCTCTACTCTGTTCACAGTGCTTTTCTAGTACCTCCGCAAAGGATTGAGTCTTCTGTACCCTCCCCAGACCACCTGTTGGGTGGATGAGCAGGTAACATTGTTAAGACCTTCCAACAAGCCTGCCTCGCTCCTGGTAGAGAGTAGCCTAGAGGAAAGAGAGAGTTCTTACCTCTGTGTCGTTCCAAGGGATTTCTGGAAGGTTCACTTACCTCAGCATGGGCCACTGTGGGTTCCAGGTTTTGGTCAAGCAACAAAGGAAATGATCGGATCCTTTCCAGTTCCCTAGCTAGCTCACTCTGAGTCCTGCTTATGGGTGGAGCCCCCTCTGGAACTGCACCCCGCCTTTCTTGGCCAAGCACTTCTAGAATCAGCTCCCACATACTTCCCTGGTTTTTGTCCAATGTAAAGCAGCAGATACTTGTTCATTTAGTCAAAGCTGCTTCTGAATTGGACTTTGTAACTGGCCACTTTGGACCTGCTGAGATCCGACTGTCCTTAGCAGTCTAGAGACAAGGTGAGATGGGAGTGAGTTTGAGGAGACTGGCTTCTCCTTGGAGGTAACTTCCTCCGATAAGAGTCTTCAAGCAAGGCACAGCCTTATCAGCCAAGGAAGGAGGGACTGAGTTCTCAAAGTGAGCCTTGGCGAGTTTGGGTATTCAGGGTACCTGAGGCATCCAACGTTGCCTAAATATCCCCATTTCAATTCTGAGGACTGATCAGTGCTCCAGCTTTTCCACGAGAGATCCGGTAAGGTTGTGCATTCGCCTGTTGCTGGGATTTGCTGATGGGCTAGCTAAGACTTGGGTGTTCAGGTAACTCAATCTTGCAGCTGAAAACCAGATGAGAGGTTTTTCTACAGAGTAATAGGAAGTCCCTGATTCTCAGTCCATGTTGACTTTGAGGACTTTGAGCCTATCCCTGTCTTTCTGTTGACTACCAAGCACTGTTAAACGAGCAGCCCCACCCTGCAGTCCTGGAGTTTCTCAAGCCTTTCTCATTTCTCAAGGTGGTGTTCAGCTAGTCTCTCAAAGTCTTGCCTTCAAAAGATATTTGTCTCAGGTGACCACATCTCCAGAAAAGTTGTTTTGCAGCTGTGTGCCAATATATCCAGGGTCCCATCCCCTGGTACTAACCAAATTTCTACTACCCTCAGCTAAACTCCAGCCAGATAAATCCCAGGTTTTCCCTAAGTCACTCATGAGAGGTCATGTTATGTTGCATTAAGAAAAGTACTTTTTAACAAATAAGACCAGTAGTTTAAAGTCAGACTGATCACTGGATATGTCTTAGCAACTAGGAATAGAGAAAAACTTCCTCAACTGGATAAATAACATTTACCCCAAACGTACAGATACCATCATACTTAACAGCGAAAAACTCAGAAGTTTCCTGCTAAGATCAGGAACAAGGCAAGAATGTCCCTTCTCATCACTGCTTTTCAGTGTCATAATAGCGAAGTCCTAGCACGTGCGACAGGACAAGAAAAAGAAAATGCAGATTGGGAAGGAAGAAATCAAACTGTCTTTGCAAATGACATGATCGTCTATGTAAACGTCCAGAAGAATTGACAGAAAAACCTGAAACATGATTGTATCAAGGTTGCAGGATACAATGTAAATATTGTAAAAAAAACAAATTGCTTTCTTATCTAACAAGTGTTCCTATGAACAAGTGGACTTTGAAACTAAAAATACATTACCATTGGGACTTCCCTGGCTGTCCAGTGGTTAAGACTGTGCTTCCACAGCAGGGAGCATGGTTTCGATCCCTGGTTGGGGAACTAAGATTCCCACATGCCACACGGCCAACAAAGCAAAACAAACAAAAAAGTACATTGCCATTTACACTGTGAAAATTAACAGTTTCCCAGTGCATGTAAAAGTTATGTTTACACTATACTGTAGTCAATTATTAAATGTGCAACAGCATTATGTCTAAAAAAATGTACAGCCTTAATTTAAAAATATTGCTAAAAAATGCTAGCCATCATCTGAGCCTTCAGCGAGCTGTAGTAAAATCAAAGATCACTGATCACAAACCGTAACAAATGTCACAGTGAACATTTTTTAAATACTGTGAGAACTACCAAAATGTGACACAGAGACACGAAGCAAGCAAATGCTGTTGGCGAAATGGTGCCAATAGACGTGCTTGATGCAGGGTTGCCACCAACCTTCAATTTGTAAAAAATGCAGTATCTGTGAAGTTCAATAAAGGGAAGTGCAGTAAGAGGAGGTGCGCCTGTAAAGGGAAACCTCACTAACATGGAGTTGGGAGGCCAGAATAGGGAGCTGTCATGCACATATCACTCAACATCAATACAAATGCCAACAGGAAGAGATGTACCTTGCATCTCGGGCAGGAAGTGACACCACTACTGCCAGCAGGAGGAAGGGAGAATTTCTCCTTGCCTGGCAATAGCTCAGTGTCAGACTGTCACAACTCAGCTACTGAAAGGCCACTATACGTCAAACCCCAGTTTACTCCATTGGACTTTTTATTTATAGTAGCCCTTTCCAACGTCCCCTTCTGCTCTATAAAATTTCTTCTCCTTTGCTTTACCAGACTTGCATGTGGTTCACCATAGTTACATGTCCTGAATTACAATTCTTTGCTGCTCCTGAATAAGCCCTTCTTGTTGGTAAAATAACTGGCTGTCTTATTCCTTTCGGTTAGCAGTTAGCACCCCCGAAATGAAGTAATTAGGTATAAGTCTAACAAACTATATATTTGATCTATGTATCAAAACTCTGATGAAAGTTACCAAAGAAGAACTAAATAAATAGAGATTCTGTGTTCATGGATCAGAAGACTCAGTGTTGTCAAGAGGTCAGTTCTTCCCAACTTGATCTACAGATTCAGTGCATTCCCAGCAAGTTAGTTTTTGGACATTGACAGACTGATTCTGAAGTTTATGTGGAGAGGCAAAAGACCCAGAATAGCCACTCAATATTAAAAGAGAAGGACACAGTTGGAGGACTGACACCACCCAACTTCAAGACTATAGTAAGGCTGCAGTAATCAAGACAGCATGGTATTGGTGAAAGAATAGACAAATAGATCAATATAATAGAGGGCAAAGAAATACACCCGCAAAAATATAGTCAACTAATCTTTGAAAAAGGAGCAAAAGAAATACAATGGAAGAAAGATAGTCTTTTCAACAAATGGTGTAGGAAAAACTGGACATCCACGTGCAAAAAAAAGAACCTAGATGCACAGACCTTACATCTTACACAAGAATTAACTCAAAATGGATCATAGATCTAAACGTAAAATTCAAAACTATAAAACTCCTAGGAAGTAACAGTAGACAAATGATCTTGGGTATGGTGATGACTTTTTAGGTACAACATCAAAGGCATGATACATGAAAGAAGTAATTGATAAGCTAGACTTCATTAAAAATTTCTGCTCTGTGGAAGCCATAGACTGGGAGAAAATATTTGCAAAAGATACATCTGATAAAGGACCGTTATCCAGAATACACAACAAAACAAAACAAAACCCTCTTAAAACTCAGCAATCACAAAATGAACAACCTGATTCAAAATGGGCAAAAGACATAACAGCTCACCAGAGAAGAGATTCAGATGGCAAATAAGCATATGAAAAGATGCTCAACATCGTATGTCATTAGGGAAATGCAAATTTAAAACAACAACTAGATATCACTAACACACCTATTAGAATGACCAAAATGCAGAACGCTGACAACACCAAATGCTGTGAGGCTGTGGAGCAACGGGAACTCTCACTCATCGCCGGTGGGAACGCACAGTGGTGCAGCCACTTTGGAAGACAGTGTGGCAGCTTTTTACAAAACAAAACAGACTCTTACCGTATGACCCAGCAATCATACTCCTTAGTATTCACCCAAATGAAGTGAAAATTTATATCCATACAAAATCCTACACAGGGATGTTTATAACAGCTTTATTTATGATTGCCAGAACTTAGCAACTAAGATGACCTTCAGTAGGCGAATGGATAAATAGCTGTTCATTCACACAGTGGAATATTGTTCAGCACTGAAAGGAAGCGAGCCATCAAGTTAAAAAAAAGACGGGGGAACCCTAAGTACATAATAGTAAGTGAAAGAAGCCAGTCTGAAAAGGCTACAGACTGAATGATTCCAACTATTCACGACATTCTGGAAAAGGCAAAACTATGCAGACAGTAGAAAGATCAGTGGTTGCCAGGGGTTAAGGGGAGATGGAGGGATGAACAGGCAGAGCACAGAGGATGTTTAGGGCAGTGAAACAATTCTGTATGATACTATAATGGTGGATACGTGTCATTATACATTTGTCAACGCCCATAGAAGGTACAGCACCAAGAGTGAGTCCTGATGTAAACTGTGGGCTTTGGGTGATAATGATGTGTCAGTGTAGGTTCATTGATCATATTCTATGGTTCAGGATGCCAGTAGTGGGCGAGGTTTTGTGTGTGGAGTCAAGAGGTTCTATGGGAACTCTTCGTACTTTCCACTCCGTTTTTTCTATGAACCCGAAACTGCTCTTAAAAAAGTAAAGTTTAGGGCTTCCCTGGTGGCGCAGTGGTTGAGAGTCCGCCTGCCGATGACAAGAGGATTGGAGCGCTTGCGCTTGGTCACCTTTAGTTTAAAGGAGAGCTTTGATTTAGCTGAGAGCGCACGGTTGACAATAGTAGTCAAAACGAAGAGGGGCATGGCAGACGCTCCCACTGTCGAGCACTTTGCCAGGCTTTCGCCGACGTGCCTCTCTCGTGCTGGAGCAGAGTCCGGCGAGGCTGGTGAGGCCTGTTTTCCAGGTAGACGGTGAGAGGCCGCAGTCCGCCTGGATTGAAGCATCCAACTTCAGGGGCTTCTAGGCACTGGGGCGTCTCGGTCCCCTTTGGATATGCATTGAGAGACACTGGAACTGGGAAGGGCCGTCAGGGAGAAGGGGTGGGGCAGTCATCCTCTCCTGGCCACCAGGGGACTCGTGGAAAAGCTCAGGATGATCCTCTCTGCCTGGGGCTGGAGTGCGCACTGAGCGTGTGAACAACGTCCCAACCGTTGAGTTCAGGGCATCTCCTTAGCTGATGCCAGAACCTGGAATAGGAGCTTCTGCTGGTCCTGGGCTCCATGTTGGGGGACTGGTGGCTGGATTGAAAGACCAGGTTTGCTGTTGTCAGATCTACTGGGTGACGGATGCTCTTGGGTGCCCGTGGGCATAGGTACCAGTGACCCAAACATGGGAAGGTGTGAAGGAAGTGCACAGAAGCAGTGCCTGGTGGTGGCGGATAGGGCTCTGTGCCCGTGGGCAGTGTTCCCTTGCAAAATTCAGCAAGTCCTCTTGTTCCCAGAGCACAGAGAACACCTCAGGCTGTGGTCTGTGAGAGGCAAGGTCAGCCTGTCGATGGGCAGGCATCAAAGCATGGAGGCAGGAGAGATTCAGGGTGAAACTGTAGTCTGGGAGTGGCCTGGACTGCCAGTTGGGGTGGAGAGTGCCTGGTAGCCTGGTCCACTCCAGTCTGTAATTATCTACCCAACAATGCAGACCTGGGGAGAGGCCCTGTGACCGGCTGTTGTTTGGGGCTGGTGAGAAGACGCCTTTGATTAGCTAGGCAAAGAAGAGCCAAGTAAACCTAAAGTTAGCAGAACAAAGGAACTAATGAAACTTAGAGCAGAGATAAACAGAACAGAGGAGCACTCGAGAAAGTCAATGAAACCAACAGTTCTTTCTTTTAAAGATTTACAAAATTTGACACATACGGGACAATTTTATGGAACAAGTCGCTTAAACTAGATGAGACGGAAAAATTCCTAGAAACACACAAACTACCAAAACTGACTCAAGAAGAAATAGAAAACCTGAGTAGACCTATAATAAGTGAGTAGACTGAAGCAGTGATAAGAACTTCCCAACAAAGAAAAGCCCAGAACCTGATGCCTTCATTGGTGTTTTGTCTCAAACACTTAAAGATGTAACACCAATTCTTCCCAAACTCTTAAAAACGAAACAAAACAAGCAAACAAAAAAAACAGGAGGAGGGAACACTTAAATTCACTGTGATGCCAGCATTAACTTGATTCCAAAGACATCACAAGAAAAGACGTCTACAGGCCAAAATCCATTATGAATAGAGATGCAAAAATCCTCAGTAAAATACTGGCAAACAAAATCTGTCAGCATATTGAAAGGACTGTCATCATGACCAAGTATGATTTATCCCTGGAACAAAGGGCTGTTTAGCACAGTTAAATTAACCAGTGTCCTACAACACATCAGAAAAAACACATGAGCATTTCAATTGATGTAAAGAAAACATTTAAGCATTTGAAGAAACCCAAACCTTTTTATAATACGTGATCTCAATAAAATGGAAATAGAAAACATTTCCTTCACATGATATAGACTGTTTACGAAAAACTCACGTGTATATTCTACTCAGTGGAGAAAGATTGAAGGCTTTCTCCCTAAGAACCGGAATAAGTCAGTGATGCCCACGTTTGCTTTTCATTTCAATATTGTAATGGAAATTTGGCAAAAGCAACTAGACAAGACATATATCAATAAAATAGAATTAAGAATCAAAAAATGAACCCAAGCAATTGGTTTTGAATGTGGATATCAAGATCATTCAATAAAAGAGAAACAGTCTCTTCAACAAATGGTGCTAGGAAACTGAATGCCCACACGCAGTAGAGTAAAGCTGGAGCCTTACCTCGCATCATATAAAAAATTAACTCCAGATGGATCAATGACCTCAATTTAAGACCTAAAACTCAAGCATCTTAGAAGAAAACATAGAGCTAAACTTCATACACTTGGATTCGGCAATGATATATTTAATATGATACCAATTGTTCGAGAGACAAAAGAAAAAACAGATTAAGTTGGACTTTATCAAAATGCAAAACTTTTGTGAGTGAAAGGACAATCTCAAGAGTGTATAAAGAAAACCCATATAATGGTATAAATTATTTGAACGTAATAAATCTGAGAAAGATCTTGTATCCAGAATATATATAAAGACTCCTATACTCAAGGGCATACACAGCTTAATTAAAAATAATAGACATTTCTCCAAAGAAGATACACGAATGGCCCATTAGGCACATGGAAGGATGCGCAACATCACTAGATATGAGGGAAATGCAAACACCACAATGACACCGCGTCACACCCACTGGGATGGCTAGAATTGAAAAACAGAAAATAACAAACGTTGGAGAGAATTTGCGGAAATTGGAATCCTCATACATTGCTGGGGCGGGGCTGCCATGGAGTAGGGGGAGTGGGGAGCAGGCAGGGAATGCTTCATGGGTATGGGGTTTCTTTGGGGGGTGATGAAAATGTGGAACTAGATAGTGGTGAAGGTGCACAGCACAGTAAATGAAATGTAGTTAATGCCACCGAATTGTACAGTTAAATATGTTTGAAAAGATAAACTTATTTATTTTTATGGAAGTGTAGTTCACTTACAGTGTTGTGTTAGTTTCTGCTGTAAATATACTTATTCTTTTCCATTATGGTTTATCCCAGGATACTGAATACAGCTCCCTGTGCTATAAATAGGACCTTGTTGTTAATCCACTCTACATATAATAGCTCACATCTACTCATCCCAAACTCCCAATCCAGTCCTTCCCCTGCCCCTCCCCCTTGGCAACCACGAGTCTTTCCTCTGTGTCTGTGAGTCTGTTTCTGTTTTGTAGATAAGTTAATTTGTGCCATATTTTAGATTCCATGTAGAAATGATACCATATGGTGTTTTTCTCTTTCCGACTTACTTCACTTAGTAAGACAATCTCTAGGTCCATCCATGTTGCTGCACATGGCATTATTTCATTCTCTTTTATGGCTGAGTAGTATTCCATTGTATATATGTACCACATCTTCTTTAGCCATTCATCTGTCAATGGACATTTAGGTTGTTTCCACGTCTTGCTATTGTGAACAGTGCTGCCATGAACGTAGGGGTGCATGTAATATGAACTTTTATATGAAAGTTAACACATAAAGTACAGGTAGCCATAAGTATATGAAAAGAAAAAGAAAGACAGAAAAGCAGAAAAAGGATGCCCTCACGGGTGAGGACAGGAAGACTCTGGTTCTGGAGGTGGTACTGGCTGTATTTTATGAGCTGTTACTGGAGGTGGTTACAGAGCTTACTGTCACTGTGGGTCGGTGACTGCAACAGGCTGAAGCTCTAGAGCTGGTGCTAGCGTTGACTCTTGCTGTGTGGACTGCACCAGCCGTAGCTCTGCAATGGCTTCCAGGGCTGGCTCTAGGGCAGGAGGTGGTGCGAGGGCTAGATCTGGAGCTGGTTTTAGTTCTGAGACTTACTCGCTCTACCTCTGGAATTGCTGTTGGAGGAGGTTCCGGCTCTAGAGCTGGCAATGGAGCTGACGCCAGAGCTGATGATGGAGCAGTCCCTCTCTGGATGCTGGTAATGCTGGTGCCTGAGCTACTCCTAGCTTTGGTGTTGGAACTAGAGCTGCTGTGATAGCTGCTGTTGGCTCTGGGGCTTGCACAGCTCTAGCATGGAACTAGTGCTAGCGCTGGCTCTGGAGCGGACTCGGATTTGAGCTGGTTCTATTTCTAGGTCTGGTGCTAGAACTATCGCCGTAGTTTTCACAGGAGTTCGTAATAAAACTGCCTCTATCTCTGTAGTCTGTGTTCAGACTGGTACAGAGGTCTTTCTACCTCTAGTTTCGGTGCTAGAGTTGATGCTGGAGCTGCCTCTACCCCTGGTGGTGGTGCCAGAGCTGCCTGTAGCTCCGGAGCTGCTTCAAGAGCTGGTGCCAGCCTGGGCTTTAACACTGGAGCTCATGCTAGAGCCAGTGGTTCGTCCTCTGAACCTGGCATTGCCTCTGACTCTTGCAGTTGTTGTTGGAGCTGGTCCTGGTTCTAGATGAGGTCTGCCTCAGTCTGCTCCTGTGTACTATGTGGGGCTATGGCATCCCTTCTGTCAGGGGTGGGCATGCTGCCAGGAAGGCCCAGTTGGGCTCATTGTCAAAGCAGCCATTCGGAAGACGCCCGCAGGCTGGGCGTCGCCAAGCTCGCAAGGATGCTCTAGTACGTGTTGCCACTGTCCATGTGCAGGCTGATGTGGGTGATGCAGTGTTGCCACGTGCTGGATGGAGAGCTGCAGTGAGGACCTGTGGTTGCAGACCCCTGAGACAGAGAGTGTGTGGGTGTGTGGTTGAGGCTCCAAAGCGGGAGGTGATGCCGGGGACCAAGCCGATACCAGGTCTTTTCTGTAACTGTGGTGGGCAGCATGGTCAGCCGATCCCCTGGACCCTGCAGGGCACCCCAGGCTGGCGAGCAGCTCAGGAGCTTCTAGAAGCTCTGTTCAGGAGCTGGGGCTTCCTGGCCCCTTTTGTGAGTGTGGAGTGGGGAACTCTGGTACCAGGAATGGAGGGGCTGGGAAGGGCTGTCAGGGAGAAGGGGTGGGGCAGTGATCTTCTTTTCCTGGACATCAGGGGACTCTGTGTCAAAGCTCATATTATCTCCTCCGCTTTGAATTTGGAGGAAGTAGCCGAGTGTGCAGTGAGCACATGGGCAAAGGCCCTGCTGCAGAGGTCTCTGAGCGGGAGCTGTCCCTGGTCCTGAACCCTGGGCTGGGGACCCGGTGACTGGGTGGCGGGGCCGGCTTTGCAGTGGCTAGATCCACAGGGTGAGTGGGTGCTCTGTGGGACTCGTGGTCACAAGTGGCAGCGACCCGTACTAGGAACTTGTGAGGAAAGTGCACAGAGGGCAGTGCCTGGGGGGTGCACGGGGATCAGTGCCCATGGGTAGTGCTCCTTGGCAAAGTCAGCTCGTCCTTTGGATCCCGGAGATAGGAGGCACCTGAGGCCACATGTGGTCTACTGGAGGTCATGTCAGCCTGCTGGCAGCAGGAGAAGTTCAGGGTGAAACTCGGCCTGGGGGGTGACCGGGGCTGGCAGGTCAGTGGGAAGGTATCCACCTGACCTTTGTCACTCCAGTCTGTAAGTGGTTAGTTATCTAGCCAGACAGTTGCTGGGGAGGGCAGCCATGTGACTGGCCAGTGCTAAGGACCAATTAGAAGATGCCTTTTGCAATCTCGAGTCCCTTCTGCTTCAGGTGGAGGAGGGTCGAGTTAGCTCCAAGCCTGACCTTCACCCCTTTGCTGGAGGTCGTCTTTGTCAGGACACAGTCAGAGTCAGTGGTAGAGCTCATAGCATAGAACGTGCTGGCATTTCCAAGGGTCTTCACCTCTGTGGGGGAGGGTTATGGGAGGGGCAGTTGAACTCATGAGGGGGCTGCAGGACAGGGAGAGGGAAAGGCATAGAGACAGGAAGCAGATTAGTGGTTGTCAGGGGTTGAGAGAGTGGGGTTTGGGCCATGACTGCTTAATGGGTACAGCGTTCCCATTGGGGTGATGAAAATGTCTGGAACTAGAGGGTGACGGTGCACGGAACAGAGAATGTAGTTAATGCTGCTGACTTGTGCAATTTAACATAATTACAAGGCTAATTTTAATTGACTCTGAATTTTAACACATGAAATATAAAAAAAAACCCAAAGATCACATAAAAGAGAAAAGTAAGAAAAACTTGCCTTTGTGGGCGAGGTGAGTGAGCTCTGCTGCGGGAGCTGGTGTTGCTGGTGCTGAAGTGATGCAGAGGTGGCGCTGGCACTGGAGCTGGTGCTTCAACTGAGGCTAGAGATGCTGCCGGCTCTGGCTGTGGACCTGGCCCAGGAGCTGTGCCCCAGGTGGGGTTGGAGCAGGCTCTGCCTCGGGTCGTGGTGCTGCAGCTGCTTCGAGAATTGGCTCTAGTTCTGAGCTGACTCTACTCTCTGGCACCGTTTCCAGATTTGGTGCAAGAACCAGAAAGTGTAAAGGCTTCCACTACGGGGCTAGTCCAAGTGTTTGGGTGGAAAGGGCTTTAGTTCTGTAGCTGGTGGCAGAGCTGACATTAGTCCACAGCTGGTGCACACTGTGGTGCTTTCAGTCGCTCTAGCTTTGTAGGTCGAGGCAACACTAGCTTTGCTGCATGTATCAGACCTAGCTTTAGTTACGCAGGTGGCAAACAGTCCTGTGATGGCACTAGCTCTCCTCCTGGACCTGGACCACAAGCTGGCCGTAGCTCCGAGTTGCTGCTCTAACTGACTGTGCAGTAGGTGCCGGCTCCAGGGCTGCTGCTGAACGTGGCGCTACAGCCAATGACACAAATGACTCTGGCTCTAGAGCTGCTTTTAGTTCTGTAGCTGTTTCTGCAGCTGGATCTAGATCTCAGATTGTAATAGGCCTGGTGCTGGAGCCAGATCAGCTGTAGATTTTGAGATGGCACTGAAGCAACAGGAAGAGAAAAGATGGCCAACCTGACTGCCTTTCCATGTGACCTCCCAAAGAAAGAAATATCTCACAGCCTTTCACAGTAGCGCTAGAGCTGCTTCTAGAATTGGCTCTAGTACTGGGGATGGTCTAACTCTGGCAATGCTGCCAGAATTGGTGGGAGACGTGGTGATGGAGATGGCCTTAGCTCTGGAGTTAAAACCAGAGCTCACTCTTATTCTGGAGCTGGTCCAAGTGTTTGAGCTGGATGTTGCTCTAGTCTGTAGCTGGCACAAGCTCAATAGTTGGCACCAGAGCGGGCACCAGTGTACAGAGGGTGCAAGTTCTAGTGCTTAAGTGGGTCTAGCCCTGCAGCTGATACCAGAGCTAGCTCTAGCTCCACAGCTGGTGCAAGAGCTTGTGCTAGAGATGCCCTAGCTTTGTAGCCCCCCTTTCAGTGGCTGTGGGTGAGATGCTGTCCCACCCGTTATGCTGTGAGCTCCGAGGGCAGGATGGTGTCTAGGATATAAAATACTGTGATATTCCAGGTGCCTGCACACAGCAGGGAGCAGTGCACAGGTGCCGGATGCATGCAAGAGTAAATGAACACAAGACATCTTTATCCCTCAGTGTTCTCATCTATGTCGCAGTGCTGTTGGAAGGATTACATTGAATCATTAAAGTTTTAAGTGCCTACTATACACCAGGCACTCTTCTGGAGGCCTGATAATACAGAACTGAACAAGCATGGAACTGACTGGAGCAGGGGTTAGATGAGGAATTCGGGCCAAGTGTGTCAGCTCAGTTGGGAGCAGCAGGTTCTGTAGGCGTCCCTGTCCAGCAGCTCAGGACCAACCTGGGTAGGGACTGTGGCGGAGGGGATGTGGGATCCTTGGTCTGAGCATCCCTGCTGCTCACGTACTGCTGCCTTCACTGTCCCCAGTTTTTCCATCCATAAATGGGCTTGTGAATATCTTTGTCCCTAGGTTCCTCCATGAAGTTGATCCTAACCCTCTGAAATGCACAAGGAAGAACTCCCCAATATCTGTCTTCTTGCTGGAATCCCGTAGGGCTGGGGGTTGAGTTTTCCAGGGGCACTAGACAATGTTATTATAGGGGACTGGTTAGAGGTCCCCCTTTGGTCAGTGGCTGAGCTGGGCCAGAAGCTTTCAGCTCTGAGCCCCAGTGGACATAAAGATCAGGGCATTGATGACACTCAGGTCAAGGTGTCCTCCTCAAGGTACTTGAAAAAGGCAGCTCAGAGTCTGAGGGACTCTCCAGTGAGGGTCAGTGCCGCCTGCACTCCGAACCAGGGGGACGTCCCTCCAAATGGCTCCTTAAAGATCTCCCTCGCCTCACTCTTCTTCCTGTTTTCTTCCCCAGCTACGTCGTATTTCATCGTGTGCATGTTCGTTACTTATCCCTGTCCTCCTGGAGGGAACTGGGACGTTTCCAGTCTTTTGCTCCTGTGAGGAAGGTGCGGTGAACAACGTGTACACACGGCGAGTGCAGAGGTGCTTCTGTGGGATGAATTCCCTGCGCTGGAATTGCTGGGTCAGAGGGCAAATGCATTTGTCGTTCTGACACACATGCCCAAACCGCCTCCATGGGAAGACGACTTACATGCCCACCAGCAATGAGCCAATTTCCTATTCTACCAGCTTCAGAATGTATTTTCAAACATTTAGATTGGACAGTTTTGCCATATTATGGCTAAGATTGAGGATATTTTCACGTGTTTAACACTGTGTCCGACAATGTTTCTTGCCCACTTTTCAACGTTCGTTGCTCTTTTTTTTATCGACTTCATGAAACTCTTTAGATGTGGGGGTTGTTAGCCCCTTTGCCTGACATGTGGGTGACATGTGGGTCATCATGACTTTTTTTTAAAGTTATGACATCTCCCCACAAACTGTGTATTGTTAAGATGTCAGTTCTCCCCAGTTTGATCACTAGAAATACAATTTCTATGAAATAGCTCAGCAGTTATCTCTTTGTGGAAACTGATGGGGTGATTTCACAATTTATACGGAATACAAAGGACCAAGAGTACTCAGAATAATCATGAAGAAGAACACAGTTACACCACCAGACAGCCAGACTTGAGTTCGGGTACAGTAATGAAGGCAGTGAGGCAGTGGTGTGAGGACAGACGCACAGAACAACAGAAGAGTGCGGAGTCCATCTCCAACTCAGGCATCCAAACATTTATGAATCTTACAAGCATGTTGATGGAAACTAGATATAAAAGAGTACATTGTGAGGATGGCTGAAAATACAAAAAATAATCAGTACACTGCAGCTCGTTCACAGATGGACACAATCCAACTGATGTGGAAAAGGGGTTTGACAAGATTCAATACCTTTTTTTTTTTTTTTTTTTTTTTTGCGGTACGCGGGCCTCTCACTGTTGTGGCCTCTCCCGTTGCGGAGCACAGGCTCCGGACGCGCAGGCTCAGCGGCCATGGCTCAGGGGCCCAGCCGCTCCGCGGCATGTGGGATCTTCCCGGACCGGGGCACGAACCCGCGTCCCCTGCATCGGCAGGCGGACTCTCAACCACTGCGCCACCAGGGAAGCCCTCAATACCTTTTAACGATAAAAATACTCAACAAACTAGGAATAGAAGGAAACTACCTCAACGTAATAAAGGCCACTTCTGAAAAAGCCACATTTAATATAATAGTGAATGGTGAGAGATTGGAATATTTTCCTCTAAAATCAAGAACAAGGCAATGATGCCTGCTTTTGCCATTTCTATTGAACAAAGTATTGGAAGGTCCCAGCAAGGGCAGTTAAGCAAGAAAAAGAAAAGGCATCCAAATTGGAAAGGAAGAAGTTAATCATATCTGTGCACAGATAACCTGCTCTTATATGTGGGAACTCTTAAAGATTCCACCAAAAAAAACCCTGTAGAACTAATAAAGTAATTCAGCAAAGTTGTAGGACACAAATTCAACCCACAACAATTAGCGGCATTTCTATATACTAAAAACAATCCAAAAAAGAAATTAAGAAAACAATTCCATTTACAATAGCATCAAAAAGAATAAAATACTTAGGAATAAACACAACCGAGGAGATGAAAGCCTTGTACAATGAGAATTACATAACATTGTGGAAAGAAATTAAAGATCCGTAATTGGAAAGACACCTGTGCACAGACTGGAAGACAGTATTGTTCATACTACCAAAATGATCTATAGATTCAATACAACCCGTAACAATCCCCATGACTTTTTTTTCAGAAATGGAAATATTTATCTAAAATTCATATGCAAGCTCAAGGGAATCTGAGTAGCCAAAACAAACGTTAAAAGAACAACACAGGAGAATACACACTTCCTGACTTCAAGACACATTACAGATCTTCATTCATTAAGACCATGTGGTACTGGCAGAAAGGCAAATAGGCCAAAAGGTAGCACAGATGTCCCGTAGATGAAGCCTTGTGTATACGTTCAAGTGACCTTCGATAAGGGAGCCAAGGCACACAATGGGGAAAGGACAGTCCCTTCAACAAATGATGCTGGGAAAACTGGATGTCTACACGCAGAAAATGAAGTTGATCTTTATAGTATACCATACAAAAATTAACTCAAAACGGATTAAAGTCCTAAGTGAAAGTCCAAAAGTTGTGAAACTCCCAAAAGAAAACAGAAGGGAAATGCTTCATGACATTAGATTGATAATGATTTCCTGGATACGACAGCAAAGTCACAGAAAACAACATCAACAACGAAATAGTCGAAGAGGATCACGTCAAAGTCAAAACCATTGTGCATCAAAGGGCACAACGGGTGAAACGGCAACCCACAGAGTGGGAGAAAATATTTGCAAATCATGTATCTAATAATGGGTTAATATCCAGGAGAAATAAATACTCCTACGGTGCAATAACAAAAACAACCTTATTAAAAATGGGCAAAGGACTTGAATAGACATTTCTCCAAAGATGATATACAGATGGCCAGCAAGCGTTTGGAGATATGCTCAATATCACTAATCATTAGAGAGATATAAACCCAAGACGCACACAGACATAATCTCACCCTCATTAGGACGCTAATTAATTTAAAAAGAAAGAAAAATGCTGGCAAAGATATGGAGAAATTGGAACACCTGTGCACCGTGGCTATGATTGTAAAATGGTGTAACCACTACGGAAAACAGTGCGGAGGTATCTCAAAAAATTAAAAATGCAACTACCGTATAATCCAGCAATCCCACCTCTGTGTATATATTCAGAAGAATTGAAAGCAGGGTCTGGAAGAGTAATTTGCACACCCAAGTTCACAGCAGCACTATTCACAACAGCCAAGTGGTAGAAGCCTCCCAGATGTCTACCAACACGTGAATGAATAAAGAAAATGTGGTATATCTACATCATGGAATGTTATTCAACCTTAACAAGGAAGGAAATCCTGACAGGTGCATACATCATAGACGAACCTTGAGGACATTATGCTAAATGAAATAACCCAGTGCCCCAAAGACAAACACTGTTTGAAGCCACTTCTAGGAGGTACATAAAGGAGCCTTATTCATGGAAATGGAAGCTAGAACGGTGGTTACCGGGAGCTCGGGGCAGGGGAGAAGGGGGAGTGTTGTTTAGGGCACAGTGTTTCAGGTTTGCAAGATTACATGCTCTGGAGACTGGTTTCACAGCAGTGTAAACACACTTAGGACTATTGATCTCTACAATTAAAATGTAAAGTAAACGTTATGAGTTTTTACCACAATGAAAGAGTACATTGTTTGATTCCATTTAAATAAAGTCCAACACAGAGTCACTCATGTGGACATTTTATGTTGAAGGTGTTTCAGAGCAGTGGGAGAGGGTACTTTTAAGTATAGATAATAAATGGCCCAGGGTCTGCCTGTTATCCATATTGGAAAAATTCGTCTTCACTCTTACCTCACAGCATAAACAAAAACCAGTACGAGGTGGATTTTAGATATAAGTGTGAAAATTTCAAGTAGTAATCTTACTAATATATAACTTAAGTTTATTAGTAATAATCTTACTAATATATGACTTAGGATATTTTCAAGATCTTGGGACAGGCAAAGATTTCTTAAACATCATATACTCACTATTTAAAAAAATCATGATAGGGCTTCCCTGGTGGCGCAGTGGTTGAGAGTCCGCCTGCCGATGCAGGGGACGCGGGTTCATGCCCCGGTCTGGGAGGATCCCACGTGCCGCGGAGGGCTGGGCCCGTGAGCCGTGGCCGCTGAGCCTGTGCGTCCGGAGCCTGTGCTCCGCAACGGGAGAGGCCACAACAGTGAGAGGTCCGCATACCACACACACAAAAAAAAAAAAGAACAGGTAAAGAAAGAGAGAGAGAAACCAGATTAGGGGGTGTCAGGGTCTGAGGAGGGAGGAACGGGGAGTGAGTGCTTTTGGTACAGGGTTTCCTTTTGGATGAAATATTCTGCACCTCGAGAGTGAAGGTTGCACAGAATTGTGAATGTACTTAGTGCTCATAGATCGTTAAATTTTAAATGGTGGAAGCTTAGATTTTATTCTTTTAAATTTAAAACCTAAAACTGACACTATATATTGATAAAATGTAAAATGAAAAAACAGATTAGGAAAAAAAACCCAGACAATAACAGGGGAGGAGAAGGAAAGTTCTGGTGCGGGAGTGGGTTGGGAACCGGCACTGAGGGTAGCGCCAGAGCTGCAGGGGTGGCCGGTCCTAGGCTGGCTCTGGGTTACACAGAGGAGCAGGTACAGGTGCAGCTGATGGCTCTCTCCGTAGGCCTGGTAGGTCTCCGCCATCTTCAGGTCTCCTACAGGCGCCAGTGCAGGTGACGTTTCCCCCTGCAGGGGTGGTGGGTCATCAGCCAGCTCTGGGTCTCCTGCAGGACCTGGTGTGGGCAGCCACCCAGGCCACTGCCGGGCCCTCACTCCCAGCCTGTCTGTGCTGGCCCTTCATGGTGGTGTGGCGACTTGCCCTCGATCAGAAAAATGGAGTGTGTGTCCCTGACGACAACAGATCCCAGCTGATCTCCTGCGCGGATTCTCCTGCGAGGACAGCTGATGCTTTTTCTGCCCACTGGAACTTCTCCTCCCAGAGCAGACAGTTTCTGCACTTCTACCCGGGATGAAGTGAGACCCACCTCCAGGACTGGGGATAAACCTCGGGCAGAAGGGCGCCGCCCCAGCTCCGCACATCCCACCCCGTCACCTTGACCTGGGGGGTCAACACGACTGGCCCCTCATCGGGGCAGGCCAACTTGACACGAACCCTCCCTTCCATGCACACGGGGAGGGGACACAGAGCTCCCCAGGTAGGACCCCAGAGGCGGCCTGGTTGGGACCGGGCTGCCCTGGGCCTACCTGTGTCACCTAAGGGTGCCTCCAGGCAAATGGCCAGACGCGTCTGTGACCACGGCCTCAGGACATCAGGACGCAGCAGGAGGACACGTTGCTCATTCCAGGGCTCTGGCCGAGCGAGCTGGCCAGGGGCTTCTCTAGAACGTGGTGCCTGTGACCGGGTTCCTAGTTCTGTGGGGCTCTGTCGTCGGGGGAGTGAGGTCACTTCCTGGGGTCCCCATACTCGGGCTTCCTGCTCAGACATGAGCTCCCCAAGGGCCCTTCTGGGCTGCTGACTGCTCACCCCCACCCCATGCTGTGTCCCTGCACGGTGACACCAACAGGGAGGCCCGGGTGCCGCCAGGACCCCAGCTCTGGGGACACAGCTGGGCTCAGACCCGGCTCCCCCTTGTCACCCGTGATGTGACCCTGGACAGGCTGTGTGCCTCTCAGGGCCTCACCAGTCTCCCCACCTGCACAGTGGGGTCATTCTAACATCTACTTCCTAGAAGCGTCATCAGGCGTAGACACCTATGAACACCTACAGTGCCTGTAAAGCTCGTGGGCTGGGATCACACAGGGCTCATCACAGGCTTGGCAGTGGGAGGCCCACAGGAAGGGCTGGGGTAGCACAGAACGCAACTCACACAGGCCTGCGTCTGCCCGGGGGTCTAGGGACGTCACTTCCCCTCCTTTCTCTTTCTCAGTACCCCCCGGGAGGGGTGAAAGAAATGACACTCTGACAGCATCCCCCTCTAGCAACAACCTTCCAGGTCCTCCTGTCATGTTTAAACTCAGGTCCAGGCGTCTCACCTCGGCCTGTGGGTGGGCCGCCCCACGACGGCTCCCAGCGTCCCTGCCTCTGCCACACATGCCTGTGTCATCCCTCCCCTGAGGGTGGATGGGCTTTGGAACTGGGTTCAAACTAACAGAATTGGGCAAAAGGGATGGGCGGTTGTTTCCAAGACTGGTTTATGGAAAGTCTGTGACTTTCTGCCTGGTTCCCTCCCTCCTGTGTTCATTCCCTCTCCCTGTCTCTGTCTCTCTGTCTCTGGTCCAACGTTCTAGAGAAGCAAGATCAGGTATTAACGAGCTGCCCTAAGAGGCTCCAGTGCAAAGAACCGACACTGGGTCCCGGCCCACAGACAGGAAAGACCCGAGCCCCCGTCCAAACTGAATCCCGCCAATAACCCGAGAATGATCTCAGAGACGGACCCCTCCCTGACTGAGCCTCAGCTGAGACCACAGCCCAGCCTCCTGGGGGACCTCGGGGCAGAGGCTCCCAGCTGAGCTGAGCCTGCCTCCTGGTCACAGACACCGAGGGGGTCAGTGTTTCTCCTTGTAAGCGCTACGTTGGGGGATGCTGTCGCATGGCACAGACACCGGGACGTCCTTCCGGCCCCGGGTCTGGCCCTGCCTCCCGCATCCCCCCACCTCCTCTCCTCCCAGCTCTCTCCAGCCACACTGGCTCCTGTCTCGCCTGCTCTCCGGCCAGAGTCTCTTCTGCCTCCGAGTCTCTGCACCTTTGAGCTCCGCCCCCCCCAGCTCACTGTCACGGAGTGTGCAGGGCTGGCTGCTCTTGTCTCTCTGGTCCCGGCATCAATGTCACCAGGGAGACTTTTAGACCCCCAGGGGCTCCTGGCCCTCCTTCCAGGTCCCTGACTCATTCCCTAGAGC
This sequence comes from Pseudorca crassidens, assembly GCF_039906515.1. NCBI lineage: Eukaryota > Metazoa > Chordata > Mammalia > Artiodactyla > Delphinidae > Pseudorca > Pseudorca crassidens. Next base: position 2,185,874 of record NC_090302.1, on the reverse strand, counting down.
ACTTGCTCTTCTCTCCCACGTGGATTTGCTTTCCTGCTCTTGTCCATCTGCCCCTCCAGGCTGTGAGCTCCTGCAGGGCAGGGACCATCTGTCATGTCAGCACCGCCCCCAGGGCTAACAGGGCCCCTGCTCAGGGTGAGTGCAGGGGGGACGGTAGCTGAATGATCTATAGAGGGTCTCAGAGCCCGCTCCCGCCTCTGAGCAGCTCCCACTGTGGGCCTGAAGGCTAACAATAAAAGGTGCCTGTTGAGTCCGCGGCAGGGGGACGCCCAGGTTGACCCCGGGTGTCCCTTCCCTGCTCCAGTTGCTCCATCCAGTAGAGTGTGCGCAGCCTTCCCCCTGGTGGTCATCTCAGGAACTGCAGCCCCCAGGCAGGAGACCAGAAAACTAACCACAGAACGTGTTGGGGGTCCTCAAGGCAGTGGTTCCACCAGGGCCGAGGGGGCAAACGAGCGGGACCTGCCGGCTCCTGGGGGATGAGAGGGATCTCAGAGCCTCTCTTGCTCCCCTCCTTCCCTCCACTGTCCTCATGTCCAGTTCACTCCGGAGGCCTCCTCATCCCAACCAGGGCAGTGACTCCACCCACTTCCAAATGCGGACCCCCAGGCGCCAATAAGGAAGGTCTTGTCCCTGGTCCCCGACGAGTGGTCCAGTCTCTGCCACCTTCTGCACCCCAGGTCCCCAGTCCCCCAAGTCTGTCCCCTGCTCAGAAGGGCCTCGGGGGGTAGAAAGCATTTTCCAAGGACTTGGAGCACAATGGGTCAGGGATGGAGAACCAAGGCCAGCAGACTCCTCTGCAAGCTTATGGAACCCTAGGGATCATCCCGTCTGTGCACCCACTTTACAGAGAAGTAGGCTGAGGCCTCCTCTCCTGCAGCCCCTCCACAGTAGGGAGGGGGTCTCATCGTACTTCGCGGTGCCCATAGTAGTGGACACAGGGCCCCAGACCCTGTCTTCTCCAGGCAGCTCCAGGGGTGGCGAGGCCAGGCAGCCCCCTGGGCACCCTGGGGACCCCCTCCCTGACGTCTCTCCCCTCCCCATGCTATAGGCCCGGGCATGTTGCTAGGATACTGGATACCCCTGCCCCGTGGCAGAGCTGCCCCCAACCTCCTTCTTCTCACCCCCTCTCCTCCCCTGTATGTCCTCCCCTTCTGATACCAGGCAGGGCAGTCAGAGTGTGTGTGTGTGTGTGTGTGTGTGTGTGTGTGTGTGCGCGCGCGCGCGCCCTTGTGGGGAGGCCCAGAGGAATGGGCCCCACGTGGGAGGGGTGGGCAGGTGTCCTCCAGGATCTGAGGGGCTCTCATCCCAGTGCAAACCCCATGGGAGATTGAGGCTAGCCGGGGAGGCGGGAACCCTCCCTGCTCCTGTGGACTCTGCCCACCTCCTGGGCCCCGGAACAGTCCTGCCTCTCCCGGCCTCAGTTTCCCACTGTCCCATAAGTGTAACAGAGCGCTGCAGTGCGCAGCCCTTAGCACTCCGCCATCGCTGTGCAGTTACCCACCCCGTTACCAGGCAACGGTTACCGGGAGACCACGAACGCCAGTTAAAGTGGGGTTAAAGGTCCTGCTCAGCCATTGGTTAGCGCCGCAGTGGCCCCGCCCCCAAGCGAGCACCTGTCAAGGAGCGACCCTTAGCGGGGCACTGAGCCAATGATCGGGGGAGCGGTGGTCGTCAGGTGGAGAGTGAGGTAAGAAACAGATCCCGGCCTCCTCCCCGGGGCCCTCCAGCTCACGCCGCCCTGGGCTGGCAGGTGAGCTGGGGGGCCCAGCGAACAGGCTGGGGGTGCGTCCTGCAGGGCTCCAGAGCCCTCGCCAGGGTCGCCCACTGGGGGGTCCCAGGCCCTGAGGCGGCAGTGACCCTCTCCCCCATCCCTGCCTCTGCGACCTAATGGCAGAGGCAGTTTGCATGGGACACGGTCTGGGGGACCCGGCCCCCACCGTTTAGGCGGCCTGAGGAGTCTGAGGGCCAGTTGGGTCCTGGGTGCCTGGCTCCCTCAGCGGTGACAGCTGGGCGGGGTCTGGGGACCCGGCCCTGAGGGAGCCGCCAACTGAGATCTGCCTCTTCAGCCGGGCCTGGGCACTGGAGGGAGGACCCAGGCTGGGTGCTGGACGAACGCTCTGGGGCAGGGTATCCTCCCACCCCGCAGGGACCCCCTTCTCTCAGCCGGGCCTGGACCTCAAAGAGTGAAAGTTGCGCCCTGGGACCTTCCCTTTTCTGAGAGTAACGTTTGTTTGGTGGCGATTTATAGGAGCATCATTACCTGACTTGGACCTGACCTCAAGAACAAAGGGGCCAAGAAGTCTGCAGCGGCTGAGCAGTCCGCTCCCTCACCTTTCCTATTAAAGGGCTTTGCTGAAAGCTTGCAGGGAGTTTGGGGTTTTTAAGGCGTGAGCCACCCGTCGCCTTGCAGGGCCCTGCAATAAACCTTTCTCTGCTCCGAACTCCAATGTTTTGGTACTTTGGCCTCTGTGCGTCGGGCACACGGACTTGCGTTTCGGTAATATGAGGAGCTGGGTATGAAACGGCCTCAGTCCAGCCCAGCCCGGTGGTGGTCCAGGCGCTCCGCCCTGGATGATTGGGGCGAGGATGAACTTGAGGCCACAGATGCCTCCCTCCCGCGGGGCGGTCTGACCTCACGTTCCCTGCGGGGCGCGCACACAGGCCCCCAGACCGCGCGAGCACGTGACCCGGCCCCACAGCGCACAGGCGCAGCACCAACGGCTTCCCACGTGGCGGGCGCCCGTGTCCCAAACCCTACCAGCTGCTCTATGACCCCCGTGTCCTCAGCCCTTGGACCACCACATCCAGATAAGTGGGCTTCGGGACACAAGCCTAGGTGGTTGGACATCTGCAGACACGAGGGTTACTGAATATACCCCCACCTGCTCTCCTGGTCCCCAGATTCCATCCCAGGGTCCAGCTCGGCCCATAAACAGGGCAGAGGGAACTGGAGGCAGCAGAGGACCTCAGGACACAAGGTCCAGCCTGTCCCTGGCTGCGGTCCTGGCTGGAGGAGGAGGGGCTGGCGGGGGCCCACCACCCCGATGGGCGAGTGTTGGGGTCACTTACTGTTATTAGGGAGCCCTCAGTGATTTTGCCCCACTTTGTAGGGGAGCAGCGGTCCCAGCACTGAAGGTCACTCAGCTCTGAGGGACCAAGTCCAGCCGCGAACGGGGGGCTCAGAATCATTGCTCTTCACCCTCACTGAGCCTGGGGTGACCAGGGGTGAGGAGGCTGCCTCAGTTTCCTCCTGCGCACAGTGGGACCGTGGGGTCATCTGCCTCCTCCCGGGGCTGGGCACGCTGCCTGGAGGGTCCACAGATGGCCTCTTGTCCAAGTAGCCGTTCAGGAGTGTTCTGTACCAGAGGCTGTGAGTGAGGGTACCAAGGGGACCAAGGGGACGCCCGCCCACCCAGCTCAGCATGGAGCTCTTGTACGTGTCGCTGTTCTCATGTCCAGGCTGACATGTGGGAGGTAGCATCGTCCACCTGCTGGATGGAGCGAGACAGCGAGGGTCTATGTTGCAGATCCTGAGACACAGCCCTCGTGTGCCCGAGGCTCCACGGGCGTGCTGGATGCTGAAGACGAGGTGCTGCTGGAGGTCGAGCCGATGCCAGAGATCTTTGGGGACCTTGGGGAGGTCAACTTCCTTGACTGTGGGGTGTGGCGCGATCTGCAGACTCTCTGACACTGCAGAGCTCCCCGAGCCAGCATCCAGCTCCTGGGCTTCTTGGCCTTTCTGAGGGTGTGGAGTGGGGAACACTGGTCCCAAGAAGGGAAGGGCTGGGAAGGGCTGTCAGGGGGCACTGGGAAGGCCCCTTCTTTCTGGGTAAAGCTCATCTCCCCACTTCAGGCTGGTGTCCCCACTGCTGAGGTCAGGGCCCCACCTGAGCTGGTCACAGCACCTGGGAGGGGAGCTGTCCCTGGTCCTGGAGTCTGTGTTGGGGCCTGGTGGCTGGAGGGCAGGGCCAGCTTTGCAGTGGTCACACCCACTAGGAGAGAGGGTGCTCTGGGGGAGCCCATCGGTACAAATGGCTGTGACACACATTTGCGTGGGTCCTCATTGGGAGGTCAAGCATCTCTGGCATATACTGACCACGTGTGTCTCCTCTCGTTGGAATTGCATGTGTTTGTTCTTTGTCGCTTTAAAAAACATTGATTGGGGCTTCCCTGGTGGAGCAGTGGTTAAGAATCTGCCTACCAATGCAGGGGACACGGGTTCGAGCCCTGGTCCGGGAAGATCCCACATGCCGCAGAGCAACTAAGCCCGTGTGCCACAACTCCTGAGCCTCTGCTCTAGGGCCCGTGAGCCACAACTACTGAGCCCGTGTCCCACAACTACTGAGGCCCGTGCGCCTAGAGCCCGTGCTCCACAAGGAAGAGTAGCCCCCGCTCGCCACAACTAGGGAAAGCCTGCGTGCAGTAACGAAGACCCAACGCAGCCAAAAATAAGTAAGTAAATAAATAAAACAAAAAATTGATTTCTGAGCGTTTTTTGGGCCACAGGGAGATTAACTTTTTTCTGGCTTTGGGTTTTGAGGAATACTGTTCCAGTTGTGGTTTGTTTTTCCAGCTTCTACATTTTCTTGTTTCTATTTTGGCCACAGGAAGAGCCAAGCACTTCCTGTCTGTTTTCTGGCTTTGGCGTCACACTTAGAACAGGGTCTCTACCCAGACATTATGCATGTATTTACTAAAGGGCTTCATTTTATAAATTAATCTTTAATCCATCAGGGATTTCCCTTTCATACAACAAAAATACTGTTTAACACACGGAATACAAAAATTAAATACAACCTCTCAAAATATGTGTGCAGACGCAAAAAGGTACCTAGTCTGTGATTCCATTTATTTAATAAAATCCATAATAGTAGAAGAACAGAGAAGGAATGCAGATTAGGGGCTGCACTGGGCTGGGGGAGGGAGGAATGGGGAGTGAGTGCCTTCGGTCAGGGTTTCCTTTAGGAGAATGAAATATTCTGCAACTAAATAGTGGTGACGGTTGCACAGCATGGCGAATGTACTTAACGCCCATGAACTGTAACATTTAAAAGATCAAAGCCTTAAACTGTATTTAATTAAAAACCTGAAATATAAGATGCCATAAAAATGTAAAACAAAAAATAAAATTAAAAAATAACCAGACACAATAGCAGGGGAGGGGAAGGAAAGTCCTAGCGGGGTAGCAAGCTGAAGGTGTGGCTTGAAAACTGGCATGAAGGGTGGGTCCCGAGTGGGATCTCCCCACGAGGATGGTGAGTCCTCATCTGCTCTGGGTTGCCTGCAGGAGCAGGTGCAGGTGCAGGCGTCGGCTCTCCCTCAGGAGTGGTGGTACCTGTGCTGGCTTCAGGCTTCCATGAGGAGCAGGTGATGATTCTCTCTGCGGGGGCGCCGGGAGCTGTCTCCTGGTCTCCCTGCGGCGGTGCTGGGAACTGTCTCCTGGTCTCCCTGCGGGGGCGCTGGGAGCTGTCTCCTGGTCTCCCTGCGGGGGCGCCGGGAGCTGTATCTCCTGGTCTCCCTGCGGCGGTGCTGGGAGCTGTCTCCTGGTCTCCCTGCGGGGGCGCCGGGAGCTGTATCTCCTGGTCTCCCTGCGGCGGTGCTGGGAACTGTCTCCTGGTCTCCCTGCGGGGGCGCTGGGAGCTGTCTCCTGGTCTCCCTGCGGGGGCGCCGGGAGCTGTATCTCCTGGTCTCCCTGCGGCGGTGCTGGGAGCTGTCTCCTGGTCTCCCTGCGGGGGCGCTGGGAGCTGTCTCCTGGTCTCCCTGCGGGGGCGCCGGGAGCTGTCTCCTGGTCTCCCTGCGGGGGCGCCGGGAGCTGTGTCTCCTGGTCTCCCTGCGGGGGCGCCGGGAGCTGTGTCTCCTGGTCTCCCTGCAGGAGCTGCTTCAGATGCTGGTCCTCACTCCAGAGCTGCTGGTGCAACTGGCGTTGGAGCTGCTGGTGGAGGTGACACTTCAGCTGCAGGTGGACATTCCTCAGGCTCTGGAGCCGCCTTTACTTCTGCACTCACTCTGCACCTGCACCTGTCTCCTGTGAATGGACAGGAGCTGGAGTTGGAGCCACCTCTAATTCGTGTGCTGATGCTGGAGCTGTGGGAGGAGCAGAGAGCACCCACATGCCTGCCTTTCCATGGTCTTTTTACATATTCTACTTGTAAAAATGTATTTTTTGTATTCTATTTACACAATCTACATTTCTATCTATTACAGTCAAATCAGTAGATTAATGGAGAACTGAGAGAACGTATTTTTCAACATGTATTAGAAATGAGAGAAACATTCCATATTGCTCAATGAGATAGAGATTACTTGTAACAGCACAAAACTGTAAATAATGTCAAATTAGTGGGGCAATTAAATAAACTAATTTATCCGTACATTGAAATACCATGTGTTAGTTTTTTAAAAGCAGAATGGAACAAATTTACATATACAAACATGATCGTCCACACTTTTTGTTGAGTGAAAATGTCAGGTTTCAGAACGTGACTTGAATGATGGTGACATTTAGGGAAAAATAACATCACATTACTGGATTCATTTTATGATGTATATTTTAGAATTTGGGTGTGATTTGGTATTGTTTTTTTTTTTTGTATGGTACGCGGGCCTCTCACTGTTGTGGCCTCTCGCGTTGCGGAGCACAGGCTCCGGACGCGCAGGCTCAGCGGCCATGGCTCACGGGCCCAGCCGCTCCGCGGCACGTGGGATCCTCCCGGACCAGGGCACGAACCCGTGTCCCCTGCATCGGCAGGCGGACTCTCAACCACTGCGCCACCAGGGAAGCCCTGCATGTGTATTCTTAAATCAATTTGGTCTTGTATCAGTTAGCTTTTGCTGTGTAACAAACAATTCCCAAACAACTCCCAGTTGTTGAAGCAGTGGGTTGGCTGACTGGTTGGTTCTGCTGCTGCTCTCGGCTTGGCTCGTGCATGAAGCTGTTTCAACCAGCAAGTCAGCTGAGATTTGGGCTCAGGTGGGAGGGCAGTGCCTCTCTATCCATGTGGCCCCTCATTCTGCAGGAAGCTAGCTCGGGGTTCTTCACATGATGGTCTCAGAGTTTCCAGTAACAAGAATGACCGAGGTCCAGTGCACATACATTTTAAAGCCTCTGCTTTAAAGAAAGTTTGTTAATATTTTATTAGTCAAAGTAAATCACATGGTGTTTTAACAATACCTAGGATTTGTTTTATGAGGTGTAGCAGTCCACACAGACATAAGAATGTCAAGAAGGAAGATGATCTTATTACAGAGTGCCCTCAACACGGGAGGCTCCAATGCCATACAGGGCCCCACGGGGGAGCACTGAGGCGGGATGGGCAGAGAGAGGAGAAATCCAAGTGGGAGCCTTTATTGTGGTTTGGGGGGAAGGGGAGGAGGAACAATTTTGGAAAACACCCCAGCGTTCCATTCTTCCTAACAAGGTCTGCCCTCGGGACAAACTATTTAACAAGAGCCTCCCTGACTGGGGCTTAGTGAGAGCCTCCCTGACTGGGGGAGGGAAACACCCACCTCCAGCAGCTCCTGCCTTCCCAGTGGAGGAAGGGAAACACCCAACAACAACCCCTCTGGATTCCTCGTGGGAGAAGGGAAACAACCAACGCTCGCCATCCTGTCCCACCTGAGGAGCAGAGGAAAGTCCATCGTCTGGAGGCAAAGGGTCCCTGAAAGACGGGGACCTGATCACAGACTCTAGAAGTCTGCTCCTCTCCTGACCCCTCACCACACGGCAGGCACTAAAGACCTGTCACAGCAGCTCCTTTTACCCAGTGCGTCACATCCAGCCAGCAAGAAGCATTACAGGACACACGAAAATGAAAAACACAGTTTGAAGAGGCAGAGCAGGCATCAGACCCAGATACGGCAAGGATGTTGGAACTACCAGGCCAGGAACAACTATGCTTAATGTACTAAGGGCTGTAAAGCCCCCAACCCCGACCAAACCCAAGGATATGGTGACAACCCCTTAAAACCTACCCCAGGGTAAACTGGGGAGGACATCCTTGGAAGGAAAAGATGGCGGATGCTGGTCACAAGAAGAAGGAATGCATATCGGTCCAGCCAGGAGCGTGGGCACAAGTGCACACCTTTAATTTAATGCCTTGACCTTCCTAGACAAAGGAGAAGCATTCAATTTAAAATGTTTGTCTTGTAATAAGGTGACTGTTTTAGAGGCAGAAGAGGAATGGCATAGAGGGTATATTTTATGCTTTGATTCTCACAGAGGCTGCAGGTGTGAGGAATGCCTCTGAGAGGGGACAGACCTTGAGTGACTCTTGTGATATAGTCACTGTAGTTTACCGGACCAGGACACTGAGGTTTGCTTAGGAAACACCGAGAACTGGGACAGAAATGGATTTTTTAAAGTAAGATATAGAATTTATGGATATTATTGAGATTTAAGATGAACGTTTACTGATTGGCCCTATATTTGCTGACTGCACATCTGTGCTAAAGCCGAACAGAAATGTTCAACGTCCAAGATGAAGCCTGGTAGGCGGCTCTCCATGGCACACGGAGCTGCAAGAGTTTCCTCAAATAATTCGTCTTAGAGCTGGACCCCTCTGGTTTTTTGTTTGTTTCTTTTTTTTTTTTTGCGGTACACAAGCCTCTCACTGTTGTGGGCTCTCCCGTTGCGGAGCACAGGCTCCAGATGCGCAGGCTCAGCGGCCATGGCTCACGGGCCCAGCCACTCTGCGGCATGTGGGATCTTCCCGGACCGGGGCACGAACCCGTGTCCCCTGCATCGGCAGGCGGACTCTCAACCACTGCGCCACCGGGGAAGCCCCCCCTCTGGTTTTTACATTCTACTAGCGCATCACTTTCCCCAGGGAGTTATCTGCTGAGGCATTTTATATGGTTGTGTTGGATGAATAGATAAATGGGAAAGAACTGGCATCTTAACAATACACGAGAGGAAAAGACATAAATTAGAAACAAGAAGTTGGAACAGGGACTTCCCAGGTGGCACAGTGGTTAAGAATCCGCCTGCCAATGCAGGTGATATGGGTTCGAGCCCTGGTCCGGGAAGATCTCACATGCCACGGAGTAAGTAAGCCCATGTGTCACAACTATTGAGCCTGTGCTCTAGAGTCCACGAGCCACAACTACTGACGCCCACATGCCTAGAGCCTGTGCTCTGCAACGAGAAGCCACTGCAGTGAGAAGCCCACGCGGTGCAACGAAGAGCAGCCCCTGCTCGCTGCAACTAGAGGAAGCCCACGCATAGCAACAAAGATCCAATGCAGCCAAAAATAAAAATAAATTTAAAAAAAAGTTGGAACAAATATTTGTACCTCATGTCACAGGCAAAGTGGCTCGATCCCCTTATATAAAGAGCTCTTAGAAATTAAGAAAGAAAAGCAGTCATACAGAAAAAAATGTGCAAAAGCAGACACTTCGCAAAAAAATGTATGGTCTTAAAACAGGGGAAAACATGCCCTGTCTTTTTCATAATATGACAAAATGATCAAATCCGTAAGTTAGAAAGGGCTGTGTAGAAATAGGAACTTTTATTCGTTGTTGATGGGAATACAAGTTTCTTTCCAATGGAGGCAGTTTAGCCATATCTGTCAAAATTACCAATATATTTACCCTCTGACTCAGCAATTCCAGTTCAGGGAATTCATCCCGTAGAAACACCTGTACCCTTGACGTGTGTACATGTTATCCACTGCACCTACCTCATAAGAGCAAAAGATTGGAAACATCTCAGTTCCCTCCAGTAGGGGACAGGATAAATGAATGATGACCGTCCACACGATAAAATATGATGTAATTGAGGCAGAAAATAAGGAAGCAGAGTGAAGGGAGGAAGATCCTGAGTGCTGATCTGGAAAGATCTCCCCCGGTCCTGACCGCTGGCAGGGCTGACCCTCACTGGACAGTCCCTCAGACGTCAGGCTGCCATTCTCAAGCACCTCGAGATGTGCCTTGACCTGTGTGTCATTCATGCCCTGGTCTCTGCGGCTACTGGGGGTCAGAGCCCAGGATTTCTGGCCCAGCTCATCCACTGACCAGAAGGGGTCCCCTCACAGAACATGGTCTAGTTCCCCTAAAGAACTCAAACCCTGCTCTCCGGGATTTCAGCAGGAAGACATATAGTGGGGAGTTCTTCCTGTGTGTCTCAGAGGATCTAGACCAACTTCATAGAGGAATCTTAGGAACAAATACCCCACACGAGCTTTATGGAGGGCAAAGCTGGGGCCAGTGAGGGGAACGGCTACACTGGGAAGATGGGCAGCCTGGATGCTCAGATCCCACATCCCCTCCACCACAGTCCCCACCTGGCTTGGTCCTGAGCTGCTGGACAGGGACGCCTGCAGGACCTGTTGCTCCCAGCTGAGCTGGGGCAGGTGCCTGTGACCCGATTTCCTCATCTAACCCCCGCTGCAGTCAGCTCCGTGCGAGCAGGGACTGTGCTTGTTCACTGCTGTACTCTCGGCCCTCCATCAGTGCCTGGTACACAGTAGACTCTTAACATGTTAATGAGTCATCTGATCCTCTCAACAGCCCTGTGAGATGAGGGCTGTTATTTTACAGATGAGAGACCTGGAACACACACTCTTGGATCCATTCATTCATTCATTCAGCAGCTGTGTACTGCTCCCACTGTGTGTGGGCGCCTGGAATACGATGGTGAACCGCTGACACCATCCCTCGGAGGTCACAGCCTAACAGGTGAGACAGCATCTCACCTGCAGCCAGTAAGTGGGGGCTATAAAGCTAGTCCATCTCTAGCACGAGATCTCGCAGGAGCGTGGAGCTAGCGCTAGCTCTGGAACCAGCTGCAGAGCGAGAGCCCCTTCTAGCTCCACACTTGGACCAGTCCAGGGTTAGAGCACTCCTGGCTTCCACTCCAGAGCTGAGCGACCTCCATCACAGTTCTCACACGACTGCCTGAGTTACCATCAGGTCCAACACTAGACAAATCTGAAGCCAACTCTAGTATCACCTACTGTGGGATTTTTCTTTCATTGGGGAGGTCCACGGAAAGGCAGTCAGGTCGGTGACCTGCTTCAGCACCATCTTGAGATCGAGAATTGGCTCCGGCACCAGGTCTATTACACCTGAAGAGCTAGATCCAGCTGCAGAAGCAGATACAAAACGGAAGGCAGATCTCGAACTAGAGGCATTTCACCGTGAGATCTGGTGCCAACTTCAGGAGCAGGAACCAGCCTCATTATCTGTTCCAGCAGCAGCTCTGGAGCTAGTCAGCTTCTGCGCCAGCTGCAGAAGGAGAGCCGGCACCACCAGGGCATCTCTCACCTCCTGTGGAGCTAGCGCAGGACCTGACACCAGCTAGAGAGCTTAGCTGGCCCAGCTCCAGAGCTAGCGCCCCCTCCGGCTCCAACATCTGGAAAGCGGGGGGGGGGGGGGGGGAGTGGTGCTGGGATGAATTGGGAGATTGGGATTGACATATATACACTAATACGTATAAAATAGAGAACTAATAAGAACCTGCTGTATAAAAACATAACTAAAATTTTTAAAAACCCATAAGCTGTGACCCAGAGTCCCCAGATGTCCAGGCAAACAAGGTAACTACCCGTCTCCTTAAGAGCCTCTCCCAGTCTCATCCTTCCCAGGACAAGTGCTCCCCACTCCACACCACAAAAGGGGGCTGAAGCCCCCAGAGCTGGATGCCGGCATGGGGTGCCCTGCACAGTGCAGGGCATCTGCTGATCCTGCCATTCCCCAGGGGCTGGGAGTCAGCAGCCCTCATCATCCCCAGAGACCTCGGGCATCAGCTCGGCCTCCAGCAGCACCTCGTCTTCAGCGTCCACCAGGCCCGTGACAGCCTGGGTCACATACGAGTAACATGTCCCAGGCTCTGCGACACAGCCCCCCACTGTCACGCTCCGTCCAGCAGGTGGGCGGCGCTGCAACACCCCCGTCAGCCTGGACATGAGAACAGCGACACGTACAAGAGCTCCATGCTGAGCTGGGTGGGCGGGCGTCCCCTTGGTCCCCTCACTTACACTCTCTGGAAACAGACATCACCTAAACGGCTACTTTGACAAGCAGCCGTCTCTGGACCCTCCAGGGAGCATGCCCAGCCCTGGGAGGAGGCAGATGACCCCCACAGCCCTCACTGCGCAAGGAGGAAACTGAGGCAGCCTCCTCATGCTGGTGGGTTATTGGAGACCCATGCTTGAGGGGGCATGAATACCATGGCCACTATGCTCCCTCCAGATCTAGGCTGCTGTGGCCGATGGGACAGCCGATATCATGTCCCCAGATCCCTCCTAACTAGTGGTGACCCCAACTCCTAGCCTGGCGCTCAGAGCCCTGTGTGGTCTGGTCCAGACGCCCTCCCCAGCGTGCACCCCTCACCCCCATTCCAGCCTCCCTGCAGCCTTTATCCCCCAGGGACCTCACCAAGCCCTCCCCCCTCAGAGCCCCTGCCTGCAGTGTCCCTCCCTGTAGCCCCCCATCCATGAGGGACCCACCTCCAAGCTGGGCTCAGAGGCCACAACCTTGGGCTCCTGTGCAACCACAGCCTTTGGGGTCAGATTGACCAGGGCTCACCCCACAGCGGGGCCTCATCACAGCCCTGTGACAGGCAAGCTCATGTGGTGACTCTCAAGAGCCTCAGTTTGCTCCATCCAAGATGGGGTCAGTGACTCTGACCTTGGGAGTGGGTGCTGGGGATTAAAGCAGGGAGACAAAGGCACCCAAGGTGCTTGGACTCAGGAGGTGCCCTGGCTGTGGAGCCCAACACAGGTCAAGGCCTCTGACGGTCAGCGCAGGCTCAGTGAGGGTGTAAAGCCCCCCGTTCGCGGCTGGACTTGGTCCCTCAGAGCTGAGTGACCTTCAGTGCTGGGGCCGCTGCTCCCCTACAAAGTGGGGCGAAATCACTGAGTGCCCAGAGGGCTCCCTAATAACAGTAAGTGACCCCAACACTCGCCCATCGGGGTGGTGGGCCCCCGCCAGCCCCTCCTCCTCCAGCCAGGACCGCAGCCAGGGACAGGCTGGACCTTGGGTCCGGGGTACGGTGAGGAGACAAATGTGGGGTGGGGGCAGAGGAGACGCCGGACTGGGTGTCTACTGCCCCCTCCAGGTCCCCCTGACCCAGCCATGCCCCGAGCTGGAGCCTGGGATGGAGCTTGGAGACGAGGAGAGCGGGTGGGGGTATATTCAGTGACCCGCGTGTCCCCAGATGTCCGACCCACCCAGCCCGGCGTCCTGCAGCCCACCTGCCGGGGGACGGTGGGCCTACGGCTCAGGGAACGCAGCGGGGGTGACGTAGAGCAGTTAGCAGGGGGGGGGGGACGCGGGACCAGCCGCGCGGGGAGCTGTAGGCGTTGCGCATGCGCTCTGTGGGGCGCGGTCACGTGCACGCAGCATCCTGGGTCTTGTGTGCGCGCCCGGCCATGAACGTGAGGCCGTGCAGCCACGCGTCAGGGAGGCCGGTATCACCCTGAGCGGGTCCTCCCCACACGGTCCAGAGGGGAGAGCCCAGGGGCGTCCTCGTAGAGCTGGGCTGAGGCAGGTCCGCGTCCAGCACGCCATGAGGCCGGGAGAGTCAGGGTCTGCCTGGGGCTGGGAGGTAGGCAGAGTCCGGAGGAGCGGGGACGGTTCTCGCCTCCCCCGCCAGCCTCAACCCTCCCATGGGGTTTACTCTGGGATGAGAGCCCCTCAGATCCTGGAGGACACCTGCCCACCCCTTCCCATGTGGGGCTGATTCCTCTGGGCGTCTCCATGAGGGCACGTGTGCGCGCGCGCACACACACACACACACACTCACACACTGACTGTCCTGCCGGGGGTCAGAGGGGAGTGCACACGAGGGAGGAACAAGGGGTGAGAAGGAGGGGGTTGGGGGCAGCTCTGCCACGGGGCAGGGATAATGACCCCCTAGCGACATGCCCAGCCCTAGCATAGGGAGGCGAGAGATGCCAGGCTGATGGCAGGGGGTGCCCAGGGGGCTGCCTGGCCTGGGCCATCGCTAGAGCTGCCTGGAGAAGACAAGGTCTGGGCCCTGTGTCCACCACTCTGGGCACCGGGCACGAGGATGAGACCCCCTCCCTACTGTGGAGGGGCTGCTGGAGAGGAGGCGTCAGCTTACTTCTCTGTAAAGTGGGTGCACAGACGGGGTGATTCCTAAGGTCCCATAAGCTTGCAGAGGAGTCTGCGGTCCTTGGTTCTCCATCCCTGACCCACTCTGCTCTGAGTCCTTGGAAACTGCTTTCTACCCCCCGAGGCCCTTCTGAGCAGGGGACAGACTTGGGGGATAGGGGACCTGGGGTGCAGAAGGTGGCAGAGACTGGACCACTCGTCGGGGACCAGGGACAAGACCCTCCTTGTTGGCGCCTGGGGGTCCGCATTTGGAAGTGGGTGGAGTCACTGCCCTGGTTGGGATGAGGAGGCCTCCGGAGTGAACTGGACACCAGGACAGTGGAGGGAAGGAGGGGAGCAAAAGAGGCTCTGAGGTCCCTCTGAGGTCCCCAGGAGCCGGCAGGTCCCGCTCGTTTGCCCCCTCGTCTCTGGTGGAACCACTGCCTTGAGGACCCCCAACAAGTTCTGTGGTTAGTTTTCTAGTCTCCTGTCTGGGGCTGCAATTCCAGGGATGACCACCAGGGGGCAGGCTGTGCGCACTCTACTGGATGGAGCAACTGGAGCAGGGAAGGGACACCCGGGGTCACTCTGGGCGTCCCCCTGCCGCGGACCCAACAGGCACCTTTTATTGTTAGCCTTCAGGCCCACAGTGGGAGCTGCTCAGAGGCGGGAGGGGGCTCTGAGACCCTCTATAGATCATTCAGCTACCGTCCCCCCTGCACTCACCCTGAGCAGGGGCCCTGTTAGCCCTGGGGGCGGTGCTGACATGACAGATGGTCCCTGCCCTGCAGGAGCTCACAGCCTGGAGGGGCAGATGGACAAGAGCAGGAAAGCAAATCCACGTGGGAGAGAAGAGCAAGTGCTCTAGGGAATGAGTCAGGGTCCTGGAAGGAGGGCCAGGAGCCCCTGGGGTCTAAAAGTCTCCCTGGTGACATTGATGCCGGGACCAGAAAGACAAGAGCAGCCAGCCCTGCACACTCCGTGACAGTGAGCTGGGTGGGGGGGGCTCAAAGGTGCAGAGACTCGGAGGCAGAAGAGACTCTGGCCGGAGAGCAGGTGAGACAGGAGCCAGTGTGGCTGGAGAGAGCTGGGAGGAGAGGAGGTGGGGGGATGCGGGAGGCAGGGCCAGACCAGGGCCGGAAGGACGTCCCGGTGTCTGTGCCATGCGACAGCATCCCCATCCCCTAACGTAGCGCTTACAAGGAGAAACACTGACCCCCTCGGTGTCTGTGACCAGGAGGCAGGCTCAGCTCAGCTGGGAGCCTCTGCCCCGAGGTCCCCCAGGAGGCTGGGCTGTGGTCTCAGCTGAGGCTCAGTCAGGGTGGGGTCTGCCTCTGAGATCATTCTCGGGTTATTGGCGGGATTCAGTTTGGACGGGGCCTCGGGTCTTTCCTGTCTGTGGGCCGGGACCCAGTGTCGGTTCTTTGCACTGGAGCCTCTTAGGGCAGCTTGTTAATACCTGATCTTGCTTCTCTAGAACATTGGACCAGAGACAGAGAGACAGAGACAGGGAGAGAGAATGAACACAGGAGGGAGGGAACCAGGCAGAAAGTCACAGACTTTTCATAAACCAGTCTTGGAAACAACCGCCCATCCCTTTTGCCCAATTCTGTTAGTTTGAACCCAGTCCCAAAGCCCATCCACCCTCAGGGGAGGGATGACACAGGCATGTTGGCAGAGGCAGGGACGCTGGGAGCCGTCGTGGGGCGGCCCACCCACAGGCCGAGGTGAGACGCCTGGACCTGAGTTTAAACATGACAGGAGGACCTGGAAGGTTGTTGCTAGAGGGGGATGATGTCAGAGTGTCATTACTTTCACCCCTCCCGGGGGGTACTGAGAAAGAGATAGGAGGGGAAGCGACTGTCCCTAGACCCCCGGGCAGACGCAGGCCTGTGTGAGTTGCGTTCTGTGCTACCCCAGCCCCTCCTGTGGGCCTCCCACTGCCAAGCCTCCTGTGGGCCTCCCACTGCCAAGCCTGTGATGAGCCCTGTGTGATCCCAGCCCACAAGCTTTACAGGCACTGTAGGTGTTCATAGGTGTCTACGCCTGATGACGTTTCTAGGAAGTAGATGTTAGAATGACCCCACTGTGCAGGTGGGGAGACTGGTGAGGCCCTGAGAGGCACACAGCCTGTCCAGGGTCACATCACTGGTGACAAGGGGGAGCCGGGTCTGAACCCAGCTGTGTCCCCAGAGCCGGGGTCCTGGCGGCACCCGGGCCTCCCTGTTGGTGTCACCGTGCAGGGACACAGCATGGGGTAGGGGTGAGCAGTCAGCAGCCCAGAAGGGCCCTTGGGGAGCTCATGTCTGAGCAGGAAGCACGAGTATGGGGACCCCAGGAAGTGACCTCACTCCCCCGACGACAGAGCCCCACAGAACTTGGAACTCGGTCACCCGGCACCACGTTCTAGAGAAGCCCCTGGCCAGCTCGCTCGGCCAGAGCCCTGGAATGAGCAACGTGTCCTCCTGCTGCGTCCTGATGTCCTGAGGCCGTGGTCACAGACGCGTCTGGCCATTTGCCTGGAGGCACCCTTAGGTGACACAGGTAGGCCCAGGGCAGCCCGGTCCCAACCAGGCCGCCTCTGGGGTCCCACCTGTGTCCCCTCCCCGTGTGCATGGAAGGGAGGGTTCATGTCAAGTTGGCCTACCCCGATGAGGGGTCAGTCATGTTGACCCCCCAGGTCAAGGTGACGGGGTGGGATGTGCGGAGCTGGGGCGGCGCCCTTCTGCCCGAGG
This sequence comes from Pseudorca crassidens, assembly GCF_039906515.1. NCBI lineage: Eukaryota > Metazoa > Chordata > Mammalia > Artiodactyla > Delphinidae > Pseudorca > Pseudorca crassidens. Next base: position 2,169,084 of record NC_090302.1, on the reverse strand, counting down.
TCTATCCCCAGTCCTGGAGGTGGGTCTCACTTCATCCCGGGTAGAGGTCTGTGCAGACACAGGTCGGTGCCTGATCTGGGAGCAGAGGGTCCAGTGGGCAGAAGAAGCATCTACATCAGGCGGGCAGGACTCTTGGGTCCTCAGGGCCACTGCCGGTCACTGTCTTTTCAGGGCTCCACTCGGGAGATCAGTGAGGAGCTTTTCGACGGGGACACCCCTCTGTTTCCCTGAGTGAGGGGCATCCTCGCGGCCCACGAGGGCAGCACAGGTTGGAGTGAGCGCCGACATGAAAGGGTCTCCCGAACGAGGACCCCAGACGGCCTGGGAAGGTCACCTGCACCTGCTCCTGTGGAGACCCAGAGCCAGCCCTGGACCCGCCAGCCCTGCAGGGAGAACCGGCTCTGGCTCCGCCCTCAATGCCGGCTCTGACCCACTCCTTCTACCTGCTCCCCCGGACCCAGAACTTTCCTTCCCCTCCCCTGTTATTTCTGTTCTGTTTTTGCTTTTTTAATTTTTACTTTTTCATTTTACATTATTTGTGATGCCTTTTCTTTTAGGCCTTAACATAATGGCATTTAATTTTTTACATTTTAAATCGTGCACTTCATGAGCATCGAGTACATTCACAGTCACGTGCATCCTTCCCCACCGTCTCGGGCCAGACTGTTTCACTCGCAGAAGGAAAGCCTGACCCAAAGCGCTCACTCCCTGGCCGCTCTCACCTTTTGAGAAGGACCTCATTCTGTCCACAGAATGTGTACCTCCCAGGGCCTCTCGCTTTCTGAGATGGCCCACACTCTGTCTATGGAGTGTGTATCTCCCTAAAGACAGCTACTTCTTACCTAAAAAAAAAAAAAAAAAGAAAAGAAAGAAAAAGAAAAAAACCCAAAGCGCTCACTCCCCATTCCTCCCTCTCCCAGCGCGCAGCCCCTAATCTGCTTTCTATCTCTGTGTCTTGACCTGTCTGGATGTTTCCTGTAAATGGAATCATGCTATAGGCATCTTTTTATGTAGTCTACATATTTTAAGTGGGGACTGGTTAATTTTTGTTTTTATTTGAAATAGCATTTTGTTATATTAAAGGGAAATGCCAGATGGATTAAAGATGGGATGTACAAATTGAAGTCTTTTTTGTAAATATGTGTGCAGTCTCAGGGTAGAGACCCCTGTTCTGAGTATGGCCCCAGAGCCAGAAGACAGAAGGGAAACGCCTGGCTCTTCCCATGGCCAAACAGAAACAAGAAACATGTAGAAAGCTGGGAAGACAAACGGCAAACTGGAGCAGCCCTCCTCACACCCCAGGGTCAGAGAAAGGTTTGACACCCCTGTGGTCCCTCAGATCTTGAAAGTCAATGGTTTAAAAAGGGACAGAGAACACACACGTGCAGCTCCAACAAGAGGCCGCACACGTGGTCGGTACAGGTCAGAGACGCTTGACCTCCCGATGACACGCAGATGTAGACGCCGTGGAGACGGCGCTGTCAACACCACACCGACAGGTTTCTAGTCTGGTGGCGACCAGCCCTGGGGACAGTGTGAGGAAGCAGAGGCCCAGCAGGTCCTCTAGAGGGAAGCGTGGAAGGA